>NC_053399.1:98346942-98520713 GCF_905171765.1 Bufo bufo
TGATGTAATATATCACCTATATGTGGAGAGCGGTGATGTCACTGATGTAATATATCACCTAAACGTGGAGAACTGTGATGTCAATGATGTAATATATCACCTAAATGTGGAGAACTGTGATGTCAATGATGTAATATATCACTTGTATGTGGAGAGCGGTGATGTCACTGATGTAATATATCACTTATATGTGAAGAGCGGTGATGTCACTGATGTAATATTTCACCTATATGTGGAGAGCAGTGATGTCACTGATGTAATATATCACTTATATGTGGAGAGCAGTGATGTCACTGATGTAATATATCATTATATGTAGACAGCGGTGATGTCACTGATGTAATATATCACCTATATGTGTAGAGCGGTGATGTCACTGATGTAATATATCACTTGTATGTGGAGAGCGGTGATGTCACTGATGTAATATATCACTTGTATGTGGAGAGCGGTGATGTCACTGATGTAATATTTCACCGATATGTGGAGAGCAGTGATGTCACTGATGTAATATATCATTATATGTGGAGAGCTGTGATGTCACTGATGTAATATATCACCTATATGTGGAGAGCTGTGATGTCACTGATGTAATATATCACTTGTATGTGGAGAGCGGTGATGTCACTGATGTAATATATCACTTATATGTGGAGAGCAGTGATGTCACTGATGTAATATATCATTATATGTGGAGAGCTGTGATGTCACTGATATAATATATCACCTATTTGTGGAGAGCAGTGATGTCACTGAATTAATTTATCATTATATGTAGACAGCGGTGATGTCACTGATGTAATATATCATTATATGTGGAGAGCTGTGATGTCACTGATGTAATATATCATTATATGATGAGAGCTGTGATGTCACTGATGTAATATATCACCTATATGTGGATAGCGGTGATTTTACTGATGAAACATATCGTTATATATGGAGAGCGGTGATGTCACTGATGTAGTATATCATTATATGTGGAGAGCGGTGATGTCACTGATGTAATATATCATTATATGTGGAGAGCTGTGATGTCACTGATGTAATATATCACCTTTTTGTGGAGAGCAGTGATGTCACTGGATTAATATATCATTATATGTGGAGAGCTGTGATGTCACTGATGTAATATATCATTATTTGTGGTCGGGGCCACACCTGAACCGGGACCCTAACTAGTAGTCAGCTAAACGGTTTGATTTGTGCCGTAACCGCGACGTCGTAGGGATGACTGAAGGAGGCCATCCCCTGGTGTGATGATGAAATGGAGGGTGGGAAGGGTGGGTGTGTTGAGCAGAAGTAGGATGCAGGGGAGGGGGAAAGGAGCCTGAATAGCGGGGCGGAGCCCCTCCCACAAATACAGGCCAATAAATCGGCCTTAAAACATGTGGAGAGCGGTGATGTCACTGATGTAATATATCATCTATATGTGGAAAGCAGTGATGTCACTGATGTAATTTATCACTTGTATGTGGATTGCTGTGATATCACTGATGTAATATATCACCTATATGTGGATATCGGTGATGTTACTGATTAAATATATCGTTATATATGGAGAGCGGTGATGTCACTGATGTAATATATCATTATATGTGGAGAGCTGTGATGTCACTGATGTAATATATCACCTATATGTGGAGAGCAGTGATGTCACTGATGTAATATATCATTATATGTAGACAGCGGTGATGTCACTGATGTAATATATCACCTAAATGTGGAGAACTGTGATGTCACTGATGTAATATATCACTTATATGTGAAGAGCTGTGATGTCACTGATGTAATATTTCACCTATATGTGGAGAGCAGTGATGTCACTGATGTAATATATCACTTGTATGTGGAGAGCGGTAATGTCACTGATGTAATATATCACTTATATGTGGAGAGCGGTGATGTCACTGATGTAATATTTCACCTATAAGTGTAGAGCAGTGATGTCACTGATGTAATATATCATTATATGTGGAGAACTGTGATGTCACTGATATAATATATCACCTTTTTGTGGAGAGCAGTGATGTCACTGATGTAATATATCATTATATGTAGACAGCGGTGATGTCACTGATGTAATATATCACCTATATGTAGAGAACTGTGATGTCACTGATGTAATATATCACTTGTATGTGGAGAGCGGTGATGTCACTGATGTAATATTTCACCTATATGTGGAGAGCAGTGATGTCACTGATGTAATATATCATTATATGTGGAGAGCTGTGATGTCACTGATGTAATATATCATTATTTGTGGTCGGGGCCACACCTGAACCGGGACCCTAACTAGTAGTCAGCTAAACGGTTTGATTTGTGCCGTAACCGTAACGTCGTAGGGATGACTGAAGGAGGCCATCCCCTGGTGTGATGATGAAATGGAGGGTGGGAAGGGTGGGTGTGTTGAGCAGACGTAGGATGCAGGGGAGGGGGAAATGAGCCTGAATAGCGGGGCAGAGCCCCTCCCACAAATACAGGCCAATAAATAGGCCTTAAAACATGTGGAGAGCGGTGATGTCACTGATGTAATATATCATCTATATGTGGAAAGCAGTGATGTCACTGATGTAATATATCATTATATGTGGAGAGCGGTGATGTCACTGATGTAATATATCATCTATATGTGGAAAGCAGTGATGTCACTGATGTAATATATCATTATATGTAGACAGCGGTGATGTCACTGATGTAATATATCATCTATATGAGGAAAGCAGTGATGTCACTGATGTAATTTATCACTTGTATGTGGATTGCTGTGATGTCACTGATGTAATATATCACCTATATGTGGATAGCGGTGATGTTATGTAATATATCACTTATATGTGAAGAGCGGTGATGTCACTAATGTAATATTTCACCTATATGTGGAGAGCAGTGATGTCACTGATGTAATATATCATTATATGTGGAGAGCTGTGATGTCACTGATGTAATATTTCACCTATATGTGGAGAGCAGTGATGTCACTGATGTAATATATCATTATATGTAGACAGCAGTGATGTCACTGATGTAATATATCACCTAAATGTGGAGAACTGTGATGTCACTGATGTAATATATCACTTATATGAAGAGCGGTGACGTCACTGATGTAATTTTTCACCTATATGTGGATAGCAGTGATGTCACTGATGTAATATATCATTATATGTGGAGAGCTGTGATGTCACTGATGTAATATATCATTATATGTAGACAGCGGTAATGTCACTGATGTAATATATCAACTAAATGTGGAGAACTGTGATGTCAATGATGTAATATATCACTTGTATGTGGAGAGCGGTGATGTCACTGATGTAATATATCACTTATATTTGAAGAGCGGTGATGTCACTGATGTAATATATCATATGTAGACAGCGGTGATGTCACTGATGTAATATTTCACCTATATGTGGAGAGCAGTGATGTCACTGATGTAATATATCATATGTAGACAGCGGTGATGTCACTGATGTAATATATCACCTATATGTGTAGAGCGGTGATGTCACTGATGTAATATATCACTTGTATGTGGAGAGCGGTGATGTCACTGATGTAATATTTCACCGATATGTGGAGAGCAGTGATGTCACTGATGTAATATATCATTATTTGTGGTCGGGGCCACACCTGAACCGGGACCCTAACTAGTAGTCAGCTAAACGGTTTGATTTGTGCCGTAACCGCAACGTCGTAGGGATGACTAAAGGAGGCCATCCCCTGGTGTGATGATGAAATGGAGGGTGGGAAGGGTGGGTGTGTTGAGCAGACGTAGGATGCAGGGGAGCGGGAAATGAGCCTGAATAGCGGGGCAGAGCCCCTCCCACAAATACAGGCCAATAAATAGGCCTTAAAACATGTGGAGAGCGGTGATGTCACTGATGTAATATATCATCTATATGTGGAAAGCAGTGATGTCACTGATGTAATATATCATTATATGTGGAGAGCGGTGATGTCACTGATGTAATATATCATCTATATGAGGAAAGCAGTGATGTCACTGATGTAATTTATCACTTGTATGTGGATTGCTGTGATGTCACTGATGTAATATATCACCTATATGTGGATAGCGGTGATGTTACTGATGAAATATATCGTTATATATGGAGAGCGGTGATGTCACTGATGTAATATATCACCTATATGTGGAGAGTAGTAATGTCACTGATGTAATATATCATTATATGTAGACAGCGGTGATGTCACTGATGTAATATATCACCTAAATGTGGAGAACTGTGATGTCAATGATGTAATATATCACTTATATGTGAAGAGCGGTGATGTCACTAATGTAATATTTCACCTATTTGTGGAGAGCAGTGATGTCACTGATGTAATATATCACCTATATGTGGAGAGCTGTGATGTCACTGATGTAATATATCACTTGTATGTGGAGAGCGGTGATGTCACTGATGTAATATATCACTTATATGTGGAGAGCGGTGATGTCACTGATGTAATATTGCACCTATTTGTGGAGAGCTGTGATGTCACTGATTTAATTTATCACCTATTTGTGGAGAGCAGTGATGTCACTGATATAATATATCACCTATTTGTGGAGAGCAGTGATGTCACTGATGTAATATATCACCTATTTGTGGAGAGCAGTGATGTCACTGATGTAATATATCATAATATGTAGACAGCGGTGATGTCACTGATGTAATATATCACCTATATGTGGAGAGCTGTGATGTCACTGATGTAATATATCACTTGTATGTGGAGAGCGGTGATGTCACTGATGTAATATATCATCTATATGTGGAAAGCAGTGATGTCGCTGATGTAATTTATCACTTGTATGTGGGTTGCTGTGATGTCACTGATGTAATATATCGTTATATATGGAGAGCGGTGATGTCACTGATGTAATATATCATTATATGTGGAGAGCTGTGATGTCACTGATGTAATATATCACTTGTATGTGGAGAGCGGTGATGTCACTGATGTAATATATCACTTATATGTGGAGAGCTGTGATGTCACTGATGTAATATTTCACCTATAAGTGGAGAGCAGTGATGTCACTGATGTAATATATCATTATATTTGGAGAGCTGTGATGTCACTGATATAATATATCACCTATTTGTGGAGAGCAGTGATGTCACTGATGTAATATATCACCTATATGTGGAGAGCAGTAATGTCACTGATGTAATATATCATTATATGTAGACAGCGGTGATGTCACTGATGTAATATATCACCTAAATGTGGAGAACTGTGATGTCAATGATGTAATATATCACTTGCATGTGGAGAGCGGTGATGTCACTGATGTAATATATCACTTATATGTGAAGAGCGGTGATGTCACTAATGTAATATTTCACCTATATGTGGAGAGCAGTGATGTCACTGATGTAATATATCATTATATGTGGAGAGCTGTGATGTCACTGATGTAATATTTCACCTATATGTGGAGAGCAGTGATGTCACTGATGTAATATATCATTATATGTAGACAGCAGTGATGTCACTGATGTAATATATCACCTAAATGTGGAGAACTGTGATGTCACTGATGTAATATATCACTTATATGAAGAGCGGTGACGTCACTGATGTAATTTTTCACCTATATGTGGATAGCAGTGATGTCACTGATGTAATATATCATTATATGTGGAGAGCTGTGATGTCACTGATGTAATATATCATTATATGTAGACAGCGGTAATGTCACTGATGTAATATATCACCTAAATGTGGAGAACTGTGATGTCAATGATGTAATATATCACTTGTATGTGGAGAGCGGTGATGTCACTGATGTAATATATCACTTATATGTGAAGAGCGGTGATGTCACTGATGTAATATTTCACCTATATGTGGAGAGCAGTGATGTCACTGATGTAATATATCATATGTAGACAGCGGTGATGTCACTGATGTAATATATCACCTATATGTGTAGAGCGGTGATGTCACTGATGTAATATATCACTTGTATGTGGAGAGCGGTGATGTCACTGATGTAATATATCACTTGTATGTGGAGAGCGGTGATGTCACTGATGTAATATTTCACCGATATGTGGAGAGCGGTGATGTCACTGATGTAATATATCATTATATGGGGAGAGCTGTGATGTCACTGATATAATATATCACCTATTTGTGGAGAGCAGTGATGTCACTGAATTAATTTATCATTATATGTAGACAGCGGTGATGTCACTGATGTAATATATCATTATATGTGGAGAGCTGTGATGTCACTGATGTAATATATCATTATATGTGGAGAGCTGTGATGTCACTGATGTAATATATCACCTATATGTGGATAGCGGTGATTTTACTGATGAAACATATCGTTATATATGGAGAGCGGTGATGTCACTGATGTAATATATCATTATATGTGGAGAGCTGTGATGTCACTGATGTAATATATCACCTTTTTGTGGAGAGCAGTGATGTCACTGGATTAATATATCATTATATGTGGAGAGCTGTGATGTCACTGATGTAATATATCATTATTTGTGGTCGGGGCCACACCTGATCCGGGACCCTAACTAGTAGTCAGCTAAACGGTTTGATTTGTGCCGTAATCGCAACGTCGTAGGGATGACTGAAGGAGGCCATCCCCTGGTGTGATGATGAAATGGAGGGTGGGAAGGGTGGGTGTGTTGAGCAGACGTAGGATGCAGGGGAGGGGGAAAGGAGCCTGAATAGCGGGGCGGAGCCCCTCCCACAAATACAGGCCAATAAATCGGCCTTAAAACATGTGGAGAGCGGTGATGTCACTGATGTAATATATCATCTATATGTGGAAAGCAGTGATGTCACTGATGTAATTTATCACTTGTATGTGGATTGCTGTGATATCACTGATGTAATATATCACCTATATGTGGATATCGGTGATGTTACTGATTAAATATATCGTTATATATGGAGAGCGGTGATGTCACTGATGTAATATATCATTATATGTGGAGAGCTGTGATGTCACTGATGTAATATATCACCTATATGTGTAGAGCAGTGATGTCACTGATGTAATATATCATTATATGTAGACAGCAGTGATGTCACTGATGTAATATAACACCTAAATGTGGAGAACTGTGATGTCACTGATGTAATATATCACTTGTATGTGGAGAGCGGTGATGTCACTGATGTAATATATCACTTATATGTGGAGAGCGGTGATGTCACTGATGTAATATTTCACCTATAAGTGGAGAGCAGTGATGTCACTGATGTAATTTATCACCTATTTGTGGAGAGCAGTGATGTCACTGATGTAATATATCACCTATTTGTGGAGAGCAGTGATGTCACTGATGTAATATATCACTATATGTGGAGAGCGGTGATGTCACTGATGTAATATATCATTATATGTTGACAGCGGTGATGTCACTGATGTAATATATCACCTATATGTGTAGAGCTGTGATGTCACTGATGTAATATTTCACCTATATGTGAAGAGCGGTGATGTCACTGATGTAATATATCACTTATATGTGGAGAGCTGTGATGTCACTGATGTAATATTTCACTTATATGTGGAGAGCAGTGATGTCACTGATGTAATATTTCACCTATATGTGGAGAGCAGTGATGTCACTGATGTAATATATCATTATATGTAGACAGCGGTGATGTGACTGATGTAATATATCACCTATATGTGGAGAGCTGTGATGTCACTGATGTAATATATCACTTGTATGTGGAGAGCGGTGATGTCACTGATGTAATATATCACTTATATGTGGAGAGCGGTGATGTCACTGATGTAATATATCACTTGTATGTGGAGAGCAGTGATGTCACTGATGTAATATATCATTATATGTAGACAGCGGTGATGTCACTGATGTAATATATCACTTATATGTGGAGAGCTGTGATGTCACTGATGTAATATTTCACTTATATGTGGAGAGCAGTGATGTCACTGATGTAATATTTCACCTATATGTGGAGAGCAGTGATGTCACTGATGTAATATATCATAATATGTAGACAGCAGTGATGTCACTGATGTAATATATCACCTATATGTGGAGAGCTGTGATGTCACTGATGTAATATATCACTTATATGTGGAGAGCGGTGATGTCACTGATGTAATATTTCACCTATAAGTGGAGAGCAGTGATGTCACTGATGTAATATATCATTATATGTTGACAGCGGTGATGTCACTGATGTAATATATCACTTATATGTGTAGAGCTGTGATGTCACTGATGTAATATTTCACCTATATGTGAAGAGCGGTGATGTCACTGATGTAATATTTCACCCTAATGTGTAGAGCTGTGATGTCACTGATGTAATATATCACTTGTATGTGGAGAGCTGTGATGTCACTGATGTAATATATCACCTATATGTGTAGAGCGGTGATGTCACTGATGTAATATATCACCTGTATGTGGAGAGCGGTGATGTCACTGATGTGATATTTCACCTATATGTGGAGAGCAGTGATGTCACTGATGTAATATTTCAGCTATATGTGGAGAGCAGTGATGTCACTGATGTAATATTTCAGCTATATGTGGAGAGCAGTGATGTCACTGATTTAATTTATCACCTATTTGTGGAGAGCAGTGATGTCACTGATGTAATATATCACTTATATGTGGAGAGCGGTGATGTCACTGATGTAATATATCACTTGTATGTGGAGAGCAGTGATGTCACTGATGTAATATATCATTATATGTAGACAGCGGTGATGTCACTGATGTAATATATCACTTATATGTGGAGAGCTGTGATGTCACTGATGTAATATTTCACTTATATGTGGAGAGCAGTGATGTCACTGATGTAATATTTCACCTATATGTGGAGAGCAGTGATGTCACTGATGTAATATATCATTATATGTTGACAGCGGTGATGTCACTGATGTAATATATCACTTATATGTGTAGAGCTGTGATGTCACTGATGTAATATTTCACCTATATGTGAAGAGCGGTGATGTCACTGATGTAATATTTCACCCTAATGTGTAGAGCTGTGATGTCACTGATGTAATATATCACTTGTATGTGGAGAGCTGTGATGTCACTGATGTAATATATCACCTATATGTGTAGAGCGGTGATGTCACTGATGTAATATATCACCTGTATGTGGAGAGCGGTGATGTCACTGATGTGATATTTCACCTATATGTGGAGAGCAGTGATGTCACTGATGTAATATTTCAGCTATATGTGGAGAGCAGTGATGTCACTGATTTAATTTATCACCTATTTGTGGAGAGCAGTGATGTCACTGATGTAATATATCACTTATATGTGGAGAGCGGTGATGTCACTGATGTAATATATCACTTGTATGTGGAGAGCAGTGATGTCACTGATGTAATATATCATTATATGTAGACAGCGGTGATGTCACTGATGTAATATATCACTTATATGTGGAGAGCTGTGATGTCACTGATGTAATATTTCACTTATATGTGGAGAGCAGTGATGTCACTGATGTAATATTTCACCTATATGTGGAGAGCAGTGATGTCACTGATGTAATATATCATAATATGTAGACAGCAGTGATGTCACTGATGTAATATATCACCTATATGTGGAGAGCTGTGATGTCACTGATGTAATATATCACTTATATGTGGAGAGCGGTGATGTCACTGATGTAATATTTCACCTATAAGTGGAGAGCAGTGATGTCACTGATGTAATATATCATTATATGTTGACAGCGGTGATGTCACTGATGTAATATATCACTTATATGTGTAGAGCTGTGATGTCACTGATGTAATATTTCACCTATATGTGAAGAGCGGTGATGTCACTGATGTAATATTTCACCCTAATGTGTAGAGCTGTGATGTCACTGATGTAATATATCACTTGTATGTGGAGAGCTGTGATGTCACTGATGTAATATATCACCTATATGTGTAGAGCGGTGATGTCACTGATGTAATATATCACCTGTATGTGGAGAGCGGTGATGTCACTGATGTAATATTTCAGCTATATGTGGAGAGCAGTGATGTCACTGATGTAATATATCACTTGTATGTGGAGAGCTGTGATGTCACTGATGTTTAGTGTGAGGGAAGAACTCTTGATTTTTGTGTTCTTCCTTTGGAAAACCATGACCTTTGTTTTCTTTGCGTTGATGGGTCGTGCCCATGCCGCACTGTACTTCTCCAGCACTTCCAGGCTGTCTTGTAGGCCTCTCTCTGTTGGTGACAGTAATAGGAGATTATCTGCATACAACAGGAACTTCACCGCTGTGTCATGTAGAGCCAGTCCTGGTGCTGAGGAGGATTCTAGGGCTACAATGTTGAACAGAGTTGGACTTAGACTGCAGCCCTGTCTAACTCCACGAGCCGGCTGGAAGTACTCTGTTCTTTTCCCATTCATCTTTATGCTGCAGTGTTCTCAGTATAGAAGCTCTTGATGACTTCATAAGTCTTCCCTCTTATTCCAATCTCCAGTAGTTTGAGGAACAGACCAGGGTGCCACACGGAGTCAAAGGCCTTCTTAAAGTCCACAAAGCACGCAAATATCGTCCAGTGCTTTGTGTTGTGGACATGGTTCTTGATGAGACTGTGTAGGGTATAGATGTGATCAGTAGTGTGTGGCTTCTGTGGAGGACATTATGCTGTGTCAGGAAGGTGAGGATCCTTCTGTTCAGAATACTATTGAACACTTTTCCCAGCGTGCTGCTTACACAGATTCCTCTGTAGTTGGCCGGGTCATACTGGTCTCCACTCTTATGGATGGGTGTTATGAGGCCTTGGTTCCATACGTCAGGTTAGTGCCCAACACTCAGGGCCAGGTTGAAGACCTTCCATCCATCCCACTGGATCTTTTATATCGCAGATTTTTGGTAATCTTTGATTGTTTCCTCCATTTCATTGAGTCTTTGGATGATGTGATTTTGTTCCACACTCAGCTCCTCCTTTGGAATGTCTTTGTACAGGCTCTTGAAGTAGTTGAGCCAGATATTGCCATTTTGGATGTGGAGATTGGTTTTCTTGGATCCTGAGTCGATTTGATTCGAGGTTTCGCAGAAAAAGTTTTCCTGTAGAGCATCTTCCAGTTGTTGCAAGTTTCTGGAGTTGAAGTCTTGTTTCTTCTTTCTCGGGATTTGTTTGTAGTTTTTCTGTAGGGGCTCATAAGTGCTCCTCAGGTCAATATTGTCGGGGTCTCTTTGTTTTTTATTTGAAGCTGTTCGCTGGGCGTTCCTTAGAGTTCGGCCTTCTCTATCAAACCATTTATTGGGCTGTTTATTGGCTGATTTTCGGTGGGTGACTTTTTTGATGTTAGAGGTTTCTGCGATGATGTGTAATATTCTTTGGAGGTCCTCTGCTGCTCGGTTCACCCCTTGGGGACTTAATACATAGGTGGTGTTGTGGAAGTTTACAAACCGTTCTTTGATGTCGGGTCTGTTGGCTACCTCTCTGTAGGTGGTGGTAGACTGTCTGGACCATTTAAATGATGGTGGGAGGTTGTACAGACCGGTCTGATGGGGTTTAGAGGATGACTTGTTTGAGGATTTGATATAGAGCAGTAGTTGGCTGTGGTCTGACAGGTGTGTTTGTGGGGCGATTGTGAAGGCGTTGATGTCTGTGGGGTTCATATCTGTGATGTTGTTGTCTACCACACTATTACCTACATGGGAGATTAGTGTGTATCTTCCCAGAGAGTCTCCCTCGGTGCGGCCATTCAGAATGTAGAGCCCTAGACTCCGACACAGATTCAGCAGTTTTCTTACACTCTTGTTGATTGTATTGTCATAGCTGTTTCTCTGTGTCTGTATTGACTCCTGGCAGTAGCTTTCAGATCCCAATATGTATGTGTTCCCCTCTGCGGCGACATAGTCCTTTTCTCTTCCAGTTCTGGCATTGAGGTCTCCATAGATGAGCACATGTCCTAGAGACTGGAAGTGGTTGATCTCACTTTGTAGCTCTCTCTGGCTGTCCGCTGTCTCTGGCTGTCCTCTGTCTCTGGCTATTCTCTCTCTCTCTCTCTCTCTCTGGCTGTTCTCTCTCTCTGTCCTCTCTCTCTCTCTCTTTCTGGCTGCCCTCTCTCTCTCTCTGTCTGCCCCCTCTCTCTCTGTCTCTCTGTCTGCCCCCTCTCTCTCTGTCTCTCTGTCTGCCCTCTCTCTCTGGCTGCCCCCTCTCTCTCTGTCTCTCTGTCTGCCCTCTCTCTCTCTGGCTCTTCCCTCTCTCTCTCTGTCCTCCCTCTCTCTCTTTCTGGCTGCCCTCTCTCTCTCTGGCTGCCCTCTCTCTCTCTCTGGCTGCCCCCTCTCTCTCTGTCTGCCCTCTCTCTCTCTGGCTGTTCCCTCTCTCTCTCTGTCCTCCCTCTCTCTCTCTCTCTCTGTCTGGCCTCTCTCTCTCTGGCTGTTCCCTCTCTCTCTCTGGCTGTTCCCTCTCTCTCTCTCTCTCTGTCCTCCCTCTCTCTCTCTGGCTCTTCTCTCTCTCTCTCTGTCCTCCCTCTCTCTCTCTGTCTGTCCTCTCTCTCTCTCTGGCTGTTCCCTCTCTCTCTGTCCTCCCTCTCTCTCTCTCTGGCTGTTTCCTCTCTCTCTCTGTCCTCCCTCTCTCTCTCTCTCTGTCTGCCCTCTCTCTCTCTGTCTGCCCTCTCTCTCTCTGGCTGTTCCCTCTCTCTCTCTCTCTCTGTCCTCCCTCTCTCTCTCTGGCTGTTCCCTCTCTCTCTGTGTCCTCCCTCTCTCTCTCTCTCTGTCCTCCCTCTCTCTCTCTGGCTGTTCCCTCTCTCTCTCTGTCCTCCCTCCCTCTCTCTCTCTCTGTCTGTCCTCTCTCTCTCTCTGGCTGTTCCCTCTCTCTCTCTCTCTCTCTCTCTCTCTCTCTCTGTCCTCCCTCTCTCTCTCTCTCTGGCTGTTTCCTCTCTCTCCCTGTCCTCCCTCTCTCTCTCTCTCTGTCCTCCCTCTCTCTCTCTGGCTGTTCCCTCTCTCTCTCTGTCCTCCCTCTCTCTCTCTCTCTCTGGCCTCCCTCCCTCTCTCTGTTCCCTCTCTCTCTCTGTCCTCCCTCTCTCTCTCTGGCTGTTCCCTCTCTCTCTCTGTCCTCCCTCTCTCTCTGTCCTCCCCCTCTCTCTCTGGCTGTTCCCTCTCTCTCTCTCTGTCCTCCCTCTCTCTCTCTCTGTCTGTCCTCTCTCTCTCTGGCTGTCCTCTCTCTCTCTCTCTCTGTCCTCCCTCTCTCTCTCTCTGGCTGTTTCCTCTCTCTCTCTGTCCTCCCTCTCTCTCTCTCTGTCTGCCCTCTCTCTCTCTGGCTGTTCTCTCTCTCTCTCTCTGTCCTCCCTCTCTCTCTCTGGCTGTTCCCTCTCTCTCTCTGTCCTCCCTCTCTCTCTCTCTCTCTCTCTGTCCTCCCTCTCTCTCTCTCTCTCTGTCCTCCCTCTCTCTCTCTCTGGCTGTTCCCTCTCTCTCTCTATCCTCCCTCTCTCTCTCTCTCTCTCTCTCTCTCTCTGGCTGTTCCCTCTCTCTCTCTCTGTCCTCCCTCTCTCTCTCTGGCTGTTCCCTCTCTCTGTCCTCCCTCTCTCTCTCTCTCTCTCTGTGTCCTCCCTCTCTCTCTCTGGCTGTTCCCTCTCTCTCTCTGTCCTCCCTCTCTCTCTCTCTGTCTGTCTGCCCTCTCTCTCTGTCCTCCCTCTCTCTCTCTCTGGCTGTTTCCTCTCTCTCTCTGTCCTCCCTCTCTCTCTCTCTCTCTCTCTCTGTCTGCCCTCTCTCTCTCTGGCTGTTCCCTCTCTCTCTCTGTCCTCTCTCTCTCTCTCTCTCTGTCCTCCCTCTCTCTCTCTGTCCTCCCTCTCTCTATCTGTCCTCCCTCTCTCTGGCTGTTCCCTCTCTCTCTCTGTCCTCCCTCTCTCTCTCTCTCTCTCTCTCTGTCTGCCCTCTCTCTCTCTGGCTGTCCTCTCTCTCTCTCTCTCTGTCCTCCCTCCCTCTCTCTCTCTCTCTCTCTCTCTCTGTCCTCCCTCTCTCTCTCTCTGTCCTCCCTCTCTCTCTCTCTCTCTGTCCTCCCTCTCTCTCTCTGTCCTCCCTCTCTCTCTTTCTGGCTGCCCTCTCTCTCTCTGGCTGCCCTCTCTCTCTCTGGCTGCCCCCTCTCTCTCTCTGTCCTCCCTCTCTCTCTCTGTCTGCCCTCTCTCTCTCTCTCTGGCTGTTCCCTCTCTCTCTCTCTCTGTCCTCCCTCTCTCTCTCTCTGGCTGTTCCCTCTCTCTCTCTCTCTGTCCTCCCTCTCTCTCTCTCTGTCTGCCCTCTCTCTCTCTGGCTGTTCCCTCTCTCTCTCTGTCCTCCCTCTCTCTCTCTCTCTGTCTGCCCTCTCTCTCTCTGGCTGTTCCCTCTCTCTCTCTCTCTCTCTCTCTCTCTCTCTCTCTGTCCTCCCTCTCTCTCTCTGGCTGTTCCCTCTCTCTCTCTGTCCTCCCTCTCTCTCTGGCTGTCCTCTCTCTCTCTCTCTGGCTGCCCTCTCTCTCTCTGGCTGCCCTCTCTCTCTCTCTCTGGCTGCCCCCTCTCTCTCTCTGTCCTCCCTCTCTCTCTCTCTCTGTCTGCCCTCTCTCTCTCTCTGGCTGTTCCCTCTCTCTCTCTCTGTCCTCCCTCTCTCTCTCTGGCTGTTCCCTCTCTCTCTCTGTCCTCCCTCTCTCTCTGTCTGCCCTCTCTCTCTCTGTCCTCCCTCTCTCTCTCTCTCTCTCTCTCTGTCCTCCCTCTCTCTCTCTGGCTGTTCCCTCTCTCTCCCTCTCTCTCTCTCTCTCTCTCTGTCCTCCCTCTCTCTCTCTGGCTGTTCCCTCTCTCTCTCTGTCCTCCCTCTCTCTCTCTCTCTCTCTGTCCTCCCTCTCTCTCTCTCTGTCTGCCCTCTCTCTCTCTCTGGCTGTTCCCTCTCTCTCTCTGTCCTCCCTCTCTCTCTCTGGCTGTTCCCTCTCTCTCTCTGTCCTCCCTCTCTCTCTCTGGCTGTTCCCTCTCTCTCTCTGTCCTCCCTCTCTCTCTCTCTCTCTCTCTCTCTCTGTCCTCCCTCTCTCTCTCTCTGTCTGCCCTCTCTCTCTCTCTCTGGCTGTTCCCTCTCTGTCCTCCCTCTCTCTCTCTGTCCTCCCTCTCTCTCTCTCTCTCTCTCTCTCTGGCTGTTCCCTCTCTCTCTCTCTCTCTCTCTGTCCTCCCTCTTTCTCTCTGGCTGTTCCCTCTCTCTCTCTGTCCTCCCTCTCTCTCTCTCTCTCTCTCTCTCTCTGTCTGCCCTCTCTCTCTCTCTCTGTCCTCCCTCTTTCTCTCTGGCTGTTTCCTCTCTCTCTCTGTCCTCCCTCTCTCTCTGTCCTCCCTCTCTCTCTCTCTCTGTCTGCCCTCTCTCTCTGTCCTCCCTCTCTCTCTCTCTGGCTGTCCTCTCTCTCTCTCTGTCCTCCCTCTCTCTCTCTCTCTCTCTCTCTGTCCTCCCTCTCTCTCTCTCTGTCTGCCCTCTCTCTCTGGCTGTTCCCTCTCTCTCTCTGTCCTCCCTCTCTCTCTCTCTCTCTCTGGCTGTTCCCTCTCTCTCTCTCTCTCTCTCTGTCCTCCCTCTTTCTCTCTGGCTGTTCCCTCTCTCTCTCTGTCCTCCCTCTCTCTCTGTCCTCCCTCTCTCTCTCTCTGTCTGCCCTCTCTCTCTCTGTCTGTTCCCTCTCTCTCTCTGTCCTCCCTCTCTCTCTCTCTGTCCTCCCTCTCTCTCTCTCTCTCTGTCCTCCCTCTCTCTCTCTCTGTCTGCCCTCTCTCTCTCTGGCTGTGCTCTCTCTCTCTCTCTCTCTCTGTCCTCCCTCTCTCTCTCTCTGGCTGTCCTCTCTCTCTCTCTGGCCGATCTGTCGTTGAAAAGCTATTTTACTCCATATGTCAATGAACCTGCTATTGATGCATATATTCTGGCTGTGAGATCTGATACATCCGAACCTTTCCAGGTTGGAGGTTGAGGCACTAGATCAATTAAGGAATGATCCCCTTTTGCCAGTGAAACCCGCTGACAAGGGGGGTGCAGTGGTCATCATGGACACTACCAAATATGTAGCAGAAGTCAAATGTCAGCTTGACGATGCAGAGGTAGATTCTGTTCTTCAGGCTGATCCCAAGTTTGATATCGCAAGACTGATCAAGCGGTGTTTGACGGACGCAGTCATGGCGGTCACACCTGTTTTATATATACTCCCTAAAGTGCACAAATCATTGAGTGGCCCTCCTGGTCGCCCGATCGTGTCCGGCTCAGACTCTGTCTTTAGCAGCATTGCGGTTTTTCTAGATAAAGTTTTGCGCAACTTTGCAGTGGGAGCTGAGTCGTATATATATATATACAGGGTACGACTGACTTCCTATGCAAGTTGGGTATGATTGACTTTACTGATGTCTTGCATCGTTTGATGTGACATCTTTATACACTTCCATTGACCATGACCTTGGTATTGGGGCCATCAAACGTATGCTAGATGGGTCTTCACCTGCAAATGCATTCATCATTGATTTATTGGAAATTATTTTGAGGTATAATTACTTCCTGTTCCAGTGTGGCTATGGGGTCGAACGTAGCACCAACCTATGCTAACATTTTCATGAGGTGTTTTGAGGAGGATGTCGTCTATCTGTCGTGGTGGAGATATATCGACGACCTCTTCCTCATATGGACAGGCAGTGCTGTTCAATGGTCTGAATTCCATGTCTTCTTGAATAGTGTGAACAAAGACTTACAGTTCACTTTGGTACACTCAGAGACTGAGATACAGCGAGGGGGAGTTACACACAATCCCACCGACGAGAACACCCTCTTGTGTTTTGATAGCGGACATCCACGCAACATGAAAAAACATCTGCCCTTTTCCCAATTTCTCAGAGTCAAAAGAATTGTCTCTGAACCAGAAATTTTACATCATTCATTAAATATTATGGCTAAGAAATTCCTGAAAAGGGCATACCCCTCCCAGTTACTTGACTCCCATATTGACCAGATCCACACCATGGATAGGAGTAGTACCTTGAAGAGAAGGGAGACCAATAGGTCTCAGACCAGGATTCCCTTTATCTCCAAGTATACTGCGTCATCAAACGACATTGGGGTATCCTGGGGGGTTGTCTCAGCAGGGTGCCTGAATTTACACCCCCTCCACTTTTCTCATATTGTAGATCAAGAAACCTACGTGACCAGCTAGTGAAAGCGGACATTGGTCCCAAATCCAGAAGACACAAACTACTTTGAGTACACAGGGCTTCCCCGGCCTATGTTGTGTCCACTGTAGAATGATATGTAAGGGTAGATCCTTTGTGCACCCAACGACAGGGGTCGGATATGTTTTCATCTCACATGTAACTCCAATGTAGTTATTTATGTTGTAACCTGCCCATGCGGGCTCTTATATGTGGGAGAAACGTCTACTGATTTGAAGACACGTTTAAACAACCACCGGTACACGATTCGCCAAAAAAGGCAAGATTTGCCGATTCCGAAACATTTCTCTGATTTCAAGCACTCAGAGAAGGATCTTAAATGCTGGATTATGGACCACATTCCCATGCCTAGGCGTGAAAAAGAAGGAGCTATATTGGATATTCACTTTGGATTGTTGGAAGCCTAATGGGCTCAACATGGATTATAATCCGGGATTGTATTCTTAGGGAGGCGGTTTGCCCTACAATGTTTCTGCATGTGTGATGTGGTCGTGATCCTGGGTGTAGACAGTGGACCATGAACACTAACAAGCTGCATTATGGATTTATAGTTTTCTTTTTATATCTTCACAGATGTGATGGATGTTGGAGAATGAGGACCACTGTGTCCACATGCTTCTGTTACTTTATGCTATCAACATTATTTATGTTTTATTCCAGGTTGTGTCAAAAAATATATGTATCTCTCTCTGAATGTTAGCCCTGGGTCATCAGGAGATCTAGAGGTGATTTGTGGGCCCGGTGGAGACAAGTGTGGCGTGTCCCGTCATGTTTGCCGACACATTATGCCCACTTGGGTAGAGGGTCTGCAAATTTGACGGGGTACAGCCTCCCCATATATCCATCCTCCAAGATACCCTGTACATATGACTTTGGGCTAGCTGCCATACTCCGTGTTGGCGCTGCCAGCATTTAGCACTTATTTTCATACAGTTTGCAACTGGTGCCCCTTCCAAGCACCGTCCGTGCTTTCACTACAAGACTGACCAGGTGAGCGCCGCCTACGGAATTTTTATACCTTTGTGCTTTCTACACTTCAGTACAGCACAGGTACGCTGCTGACATCCTGTGGTCACACTGTGGTATTACACTTCAGTACAGTACAGGTACGCTCCTGACATCCTGTGGTCACACTGTGGTATTATACTTCAGTACAGCACAGGTACGCTGCTGACATCCTGTGGTCACACTGTGGTATTACACTTCAGTACAGCACAGGTACGCTGCTGACATCCTGTGGTCACACTGTGGTATTACACTTCAGTACAGCACAGGTACGCTGCTGACATCCTGTGGTCACACTGTGGTATTACACTTCAGTACAGCACAGGTACGCTGCTGACATCCTGTGGTCACACTGTGGTATTACACTTCAGTAGAGCACAGTATCACTGCTGACATCCTGTGGTCACACTGTAGTATTACACTTCAGTAGAGCACAGGTACGCTGCTGACATCCTGTGGTCACACTGTGGTATTACACTTCAGTACAGCACAGGTACACTGCTGACATCCTGTGGTCACACTGTGGTATTACACTTCAGTAGAGCACAGGTACGCTGCTGACATCCTGTGGTCACACTGTGGTATTACACTTCAGTACAGCACAGGTACGCTGCTGACATCCTGTGGTCACACTGTGGTATTACACTTCAGTAGAGCACAGTATCACTGCTGACATCCTGTGGTCACACTGTGGTATTACACTTCAGTAGAGCACAGGTACGCTGCTGACATCCTGTGGTCACACTGTGGTATTACACTTCAGTACAGCACAGGTACACTGCTGACATCCTGTGGTCACACTGTGGTATTACACTTCAGTAGAGCACAGGTACGCTGCTGACATCCTGTGGTCACACTGTGGTATTACACTTCAGTGCAGCACAGGTACGCTGCTGACATCCTGTGGTCACACTGTGGTATTACCCTTCAGTACAGCACAGGTACGCTGCTGACATCCTGTGGTCACACTGTGGTATTACACTTCAGTAGAGCACAGGTACGCTGCTGACATCCTGTGGTCACACTGTGGTATTACACTTCAGTACAGCACAGGTACGCTGCTGACATCCTGTGGTCACACTGTGGTATTACGCTTCAGTACAGCACAGGTACGCTGCTGACATCCTGTGGTCACACTGTGGTATTACACTTCAGTAGAGCACAGGTACGCTGCTGACATCCTGTGGTCACACTGTGGTATTACACTTCAGTAGAGCACAGTATCACTGCTGACATCCTGTGGTCACACTGTGGTATTACACTTCAGTAGAGCACAGGTACGCTGCTGACATCCTGTGGTCACACTGTGGTATTACACTTCAGTACAGCACAGGTACACTGCTGACATCCTGTGGTCACACTGTGGTATTACACTTCAGTAGAGCACAGGTACGCTGCTGACATCCTGTGGTCACACTGTGGTATTACACTTCAGTGCAGCACAGGTACGCTGCTGACATCCTGTGGTCACACTGTGGTATTACCCTTCAGTACAGCACAGGTACGCTGCTGACATCCTGTGGTCACACTGTGGTATTACACTTCAGTACAGCACAGGTACACTGCTGACATCCTGTGGTCACACTGTGGTATTACACTTCAGTACAGCACAGGTACGCTGCTGACATCCTGTGGTCACACTGTGGTATTACGCTTCAGTACAGCACAGGTACGCTGCTGATATCCTGTGGTCACACTGTGGTATTACACTTCAGTAGAGCACAGGTACGCTGCTGACATCCTGTGGTCACACTGTGGTATTACACTTCAGTACAGCACAGGTACGCTGCTGACATCCTGTGGTCACACTGTGGTATTACGCTTCAGTACAGCACAGGTACGCTGCTGACATCCTGTGGTCACACTGTGGTATTACACTTCAGTAGAGCACAGGTACGCTGCTGACATCCTGTGGTCACACTGTGGTATTACACTTCAGTACAGCACAGGTACACTGCTGACATCCTGTGGTCACACTGTGGTATTACACTTCAGTAGAGCACAGGTACGCTGCTGACATCCTGTGGTCACACTGTGGTATTACACTTCAGTGCAGCACAGGTACGCTGCTGACATCCTGTGGTCACACTGTGGTATTACCCTTCAGTACAGCACAGGTACGCTGCTGACATCCTGTGGTCACACTGTGGTATTACACTTCAGTAGAGCACAGGTACGCTGCTGACATCCTGTGGTCACACTGTGGTATTACACTTCAGTACAGCACAGGTACGCTGCTGACATCCTGTGGTCACACTGTGGTATTACGCTTCAGTACAGCACAGGTACGCTGCTGACATCCTGTGGTCACACTGTGGTATTACACTTCAGTAGAGCACAGGTACGCTGCTGACATCCTGTGGTCACACTGTGGTATTACACTTCAGTAGAGCACAGTATCACTGCTGACATCCTGTGGTCACACTGTGGTATTACACTTCAGTAGAGCACAGGTACGCTGCTGACATCCTGTGGTCACACTGTGGTATTACACTTCAGTACAGCACAGGTACACTGCTGACATCCTGTGGTCACACTGTGGTATTACACTTCAGTAGAGCACAGGTACGCTGCTGACATCCTGTGGTCACACTGTGGTATTACACTTCAGTGCAGCACAGGTACGCTGCTGACATCCTGTGGTCACACTGTGGTATTACACTTCAGTACAGCACAGGTACGCTGCTGACATCCTGTGGTCACACTGTGGTATTACACTTCAGTACAGCACAGGTACACTGCTGACATCCTGTGGTCACACTGTGGTATTACACTTCAGTACAGCACAGGTACGCTGCTGACATCCTGTGGTCACACTGTGGTATTACGCTTCAGTACAGCACAGGTACGCTGCTGATATCCTGTGGTCACACTGTGGTATTACACTTCAGTAGAGCACAGGTACGCTGCTGACATCCTGTGGTCACACTGTGGTATTACACTTCAGTACAGCACAGGTACGCTGCTGACATCCTGTGGTCACACTGTGGTATTACGCTTCAGTACAGCACAGGTACGCTGCTGACATCCTGTGGTCACACTGTGGTATTACACTTCAGTAGAGCACAGGTACGCTGCTGACATCCTGTGGTCACACTGGTATTACACTTCAGTACAGCACAGGTACGCTGCTGACATCCTGTGGTCACACTGTGGTATTACACTTCAGTACAGCACAGGATCACTGCTGACATCCTGTGGTCACACTGTGATATTACACTTCAGTACAGAACAGGTACGCTGCTGACATCCTGTGGTCACACTGGTATTACACTTCAGTACAGCACAGGTACGCTGCTGACATCCTGTGGTCACACTGTGGTATTACACTTCAGTAGAGCACAGGTACGCTGCTGACATCCTGTGGTCACACTGTGGTATTACACTTCAGTAGAGCACAGGTACGCTGCTGACATCCTGTGGTCACACTGTGATATTACACTTCAGTACAGAACAGGTACGCTGCTGACATCCTGTGGTCACATTGTGGTATTACACTTCAGTACAGCACAGGTACGCTGCTGACATCCTGTGGTCACACTGTGGTATTACACTTCAGTACAGCACAGGTACGCTGCTGACATCCTGTGGTCACACTGTGGTATTACACTTCAGTACAGAACAGGTACGCTGCTGACATCCTGTGGTCACATTGTGGTATTACACTTCAGTACAGCGCAGGTACGCTGCTGACATCCTGTGGTCACACTGTGGTATTACACTTCAGTACAGCACAGGTACGCTGCTGACATCCTGTGGTATTAAACTTCAGTACAGCACAGGTACGCTGCTGACATCCTGTGCTGTACTGAAGTGTAATACCACAGTGTGACCACAGGATGTCAGCAGCGTACCTGTGCTCTACTGAAGTGTAATACCACAGTGTGACCACAGAATGTCAGCAGTGTACCTGTGCTATTTTTACTATTACTGGCATAAGGTATAGCTCAAGTCTGTGCCACCCCTGAGATTCGGGCACACGGAGGGCCATAGACGCACCTCATTTATTTAAGGACAACTTCACCTCACACTTTATTTTTTCTTTTAATCCGTCAGAAGAACAGAAAAATAAAGAAAGACCGAATCCTGTAAAAATAAAAACCTATATGTACATTTGGCATTGTTTTGCATTATTTCCATCAGAGATCTGCACCAGGACTTTTCTTTTCAGTGAAAAATAACGAGGCTCTGAGGACATCGCTGGCGCTGTTATGTCTCACCCTGCACAATCCTCCCTCCGACCAGTCCTCCTCCGGCCGGTGAACAGGTCGATGGCTTCCTGATGGTCAGAGGGGTCTGAGGTGAGGAGAAGCTCATGCTCCTGGTGCTGATCTGCCTTCTCCTCAGATAAACCCCGCCTTTCTGGCAGACATTTTAAATAATTAAGTTTTTAACCTATAGAAATCGACCTCATTTGCATAAGTACCCACAATGCATTGCAAAAAGTCTCCCTAAGTTAAATGAACATCGAAAAGAATATATTAAATCCCAAATTGGACTTAAAAAACAGAATTTTAAGACAAAGTGGGCGGAGCCTATTTGAGCCACAGGCCGGCGCAGTCCGGACCCTCCGGCAGAGACTCCCAGGCACAGGTATGTGGAATAATAATTTTGATTAAAAAAAAAAGAAAATTTTTTTTTTTTTTTTTTGAAAGTGGTTGTACTGTAGAAAGTGGGTAATTGAGGAGCTTCACGTCTTCAATAAAAAAAAAAAAAATATCAGACAGGGGGCGCTGTTCACACTGGTCAGCCTCCCACCACTGCAGTAGCTCAGGCCTCCACCAAGTAGCACTGCTCACAGTGGTCAGCCTCCCACCACCACACACTGCAGTAGCTCAGGCCTCCACCAGGGAGCACTGTTCACACTGGTCAGCCTCCAGCCACCACACACTGCAGTAGCTCAGGCCTCCACCAGGGAGCAGACTTCCCAGCCCATAAGACATTATGAGGACAGAAGCGCTCGCCATGTAAGGCCCAGTATATACACACACAGTGGTACCTTCACTGCAATGATCATTTAACCTAAGGAGACTTTCAGGCAGTGCAATATGGGAAATATGCAAATTAATGGGTTGAGAACACGTTTTTAGCTAATAGAAAAGCAGAGGTATCAGACGCCCGTTTTTCCTGAGACCCGCCCTGTGTGCAGAGCTTACAATTATATGACAGATGGACCGGGACAAACCAACTGAACAATTATCTCTTTCTTACAAAACTTATTTCTTATATTTCTGGACAAACCAATCCCCAACACCACAAGGGGCTCACAGAACCCACTCCACCCCCTCCATACCCCACATAACCTCAAGAAAGCAAGTATAAAAATTTCCCAGAGGCCTCCTTCTGTGAGACACCTATTACACCTAAGGAGAGTGGAAGGCAATGCACTGTTGGAAATATGCAAATCTGAACAGGTCTGGCTCTTTACTGCCACCCATTGACAATTCTGCGTTATTACATTTAACTCATTATAAACTGGTCTCTACTGACACCTGGTGGACATTTTGTGCTATTACATTTACTGCATAATAAACAGCTCTCTACTGGCACCTGCTGGACATCTACTGCTATAACAAGTACAGCATAATAAACAGCTCTCTACTGACACCTGCTGGACATCTACTGCTATAACAAGTACAGCATAATAAACACCTCTCTACTGACACCTGGTGGACATCTGCTATAACAAGTACAGCATAATAAACTGCTCTCTACTGCCACCTGCTGGATATCTACTATATAATAAACTGATCTCTACTGACATCTACTGCTATAACAAGTACAGCATAATAAACAGCTCTCTACTGACACCTGCTGGACATCTACTATTATATTTACTGCGTAATAAACACCTCTCTACTGACACCTGGTGGACATCTACTGCTATTACATTTACTACATAATAAATTGATCTCTACTGACACTTTATCAACATTCTGTGTTATTGCATTTAAGTTGTAACACTGATTATACTTTCAGCCTATAAACAGAAAACAAATTAGTTTCTCATCTACAAGTCAAAACTTATAAACAAGTCATTTTTTTTTAAGCCTGTGCTTTCTACACCTATGCAAAAAAAAAAATGCACACTATGCTACAGCCTATTGCAGATCCCCTGCATAAGAGAAGGACCCTCCCATAAACCTACCCCAGTCAATAGTTACTGCAAAGAACCAAGACTAAACAGGCAGCCCTCAGCCTCATTGACAGCTAGCTACTCAGTACAAAACAGATCAGTCTGACTGAGAGGCCTTTGTCAGGATTCAGGGGGTACTGTTTTTCCTTATGGAGACCTCCTAGTAGTGGGGGCAGGTGGAGAAAAGAAGCCCATGCTCCTGGTGATGCACTACCTTCCCTCATACACGATCTGCCGATGGGACAGCTGTTTTGAATAGTTTACATTTTATCCAATAGAAATGTGCAAGATTTGCATATTTACCCAGAATGCATTGCTAAGAGTCTGAAAGTTCAATGATGCCACGGCTCATACGCAGCCCAGCTGGACTGAATGGAAGGAGACTGGTTGGGCTCTAATCCAGTGAGAAGTAACAGCGCTCGCCATGGATTGTGCAACTGAACGGGTTCAGAGAGTAGCCATTTTTATTTAAATATACTTAGATCCTGACCATTTGATCCAGATTAAAATTTCCTTCTCAATAAAGACACACATGATGGACACTGCACAAAAAAACATAAAAAAAAAAAAAACCTCAAAACTTCCACCAGTTAGAAGACCTTCCAGCTCTCACTGACATCATGCACACATAATGTTACCTTCTCTACCATGTTCATTTAACCTAAGAGTTACAAGCAAAGCACTATGGGAAATATGGAAATTAAAGGTGTGACTACAACTACTATAAGCCTATGAAATTACAGAATGATGTAACAACAGGGAGGAGCATCACATGAGCCCTCCCACCTCTCAGCACCCAGGGACTGATCCATACCTGCAGGTGTGGGGACTAATAATCAGATGACCAAGGTTACTCATACATCCGTTACACAATATCAAGAACAGGTGCAGGCCCATTCTTTCTCAATAGGGCAGGAATGGATGCGGTAAGCAGACTATGAGAGAGAAGAGTAGGCCAGGTGTATTGCAGATCCACAATACTCTACAAATGTGTGAATAGACCCTATTAGGACAGGCAAGGGACCACAAGCTGTCTACCAGACATTCCTCTCCTCACTGCCTGGAAGTACCCAGATATATCAGACCAACACGCAGGAGCCTCCATCACTGAGACGTCTATTACACCTAAGGAGAGGAGAAGGCAATGCACTGTGGGAAATATGCAGATCAGAAGGGTTGAAAAAAAAAATGCTATCAAACCATCTTGCAGAGCAGTATTCCTCCAAACTTCTCAGTCCCCATGTTATGGTCCTGAAGGGAATCATAAAGTTTAATTAAAGAGGACCTTTCACTAGTTTAAAAACTAACTATATCAGTGGGCAGAGCGGCGCCCAGACATACTAGTAAGTGCAGGGGGGACCCCTGGGCGCCGCTCTGCCCACTGATATAGTTAGTTTTTAAACTAGTGAAAGGTCCTCTTTAACTTCAACGTAAAAAAAATAAAAATAAATCTATACTCATTACAGTTGATAGAAAACTATACTCCACTCATCATCAAATACCAAAAACATGACACAGACACTGTTCACATTGGGCAGCCTCCAATACACAACAACACTACAGTTGAACAGAAAGTCTCACACACATGGGGTGCTATTCACACTGCAGCAGCTCAGGCCTCCACCAATGTAGACATCACAAGCACAAAGACACCATGTAAGACCCTGTACACACACACACAGCGGTACCTTCACTGCAATGATCATTTAACCTAAGGAGACTTTCAGGCAGTGCAATATGTGAAATATGCAAATCAATGGGTTGAGAATATATTTTTAGCAAATAGAAAAGCAGAGGTATCAGACGCCCGTTTTTCCTGAGACCCGCCCTGTGTGCAGAGCTTGTAATTATATGACAGATGGACCGGGACAAACCAACTGAACAATCAGCTCTTTCTTATAAAACTTTTCTTCTTATATTTCTGAACAAACCAATCATCCCACATGGAGAACAAAGCTGAGACACCACTCAGCAGAACCACAAGAGCCCATATAATCCACTACAAAACCCAGCGGCCTCCTTCTGTGAGACACCTATTACACCTAAGGAGAGTGGAAGGCAATGCACTGTGGGAAATATGCAAATCTGAAAAGGTCTGACTCTCCACTACCACCCATTGGAAATTCTGCATTACTACATTTAACTCATAAACTGCTCTCTACTGACACCTGCTGGACATCTACTGCATAATTAACAGCTCTCTACTGACACCTGCTGGACATCTACTGCATAATTAACAGCTCTCTACTGACACCAGCTGGACATTTTCTGCTATTACATTTTGATGATCTCTCTACTGACACGTAGCGGACATTCTGTGTTGTTATATTTACCTAATAATAAACTGATCTCTACTGAGACCTGCTGGACATTCTGTGTTATTACATTATAAAACTACTTCTACTATATAGACAATATATGCAAACACTTTTTATTCAATTTCAGCAATAAGCTGATTTGCTCTGCCTTTAGACATTCTATAAATCAAAGCTTATATATAAGCTTCTACTCAGTACTGAAACTCAACCTCACTGCTACTTACTCCAGAACAAAGATCCTATATCAGAAAGAGAAAGAAAGACTAACTAACCCAGCTGAGAGGCCTTTGTCAGGACTCAGGGGGTACTGTTTTTCCTTATGGAGACCTCCTAGTAGTGGGAGCAGGTGGAGAAAAGAAGCCCATGCTCCTGGTGCTGAACTACCTTCCCTCATACACACTTTGCCGATGGGACAGCTGTTTTGAATAGAAATGTGCAAGATTTCAATATTTATCTAGAATGCATTGCTAAGAGTCGGAAAGTTCAATGATGCCACCCACAGCTCATACGCAAACCAGCTGGACTGAATGGGAGGAGACTGGTTAGGCTTTAATCCAGTGAAAAGTAACAGCACTCTCCATGGTTTGCATACAACTGAAAGGGTTCAGAAAGCAGCCATCTTTTAAAAAAAAAATTATATACTTTAGATCCTGACCATTTAATCCAGATTTAAGGGGGTTGTCCGGGTTCAGAGCTGAACCTGGACATACCCTTATTTTCACCCAGGCAGCCCCCCTGAGGCTAGCATCAGAGCAGTTCATGCTTGGATGCTCTCTCTTGCTCTGCACTAAATCGCGCAGGGCACTGGCTCTTTTGTTTTCAATAACACACGGCTTGGCAGAAACTTCCGCCCGGCAGTGTGTTTGGTGACATCACCAGCTCTAATAGGCAGGCTTTAGCACTGCCCTAGCTGTTTTACTGGCTAGGGCAGAGCTAAGTCCCACCCATCAGTGTCGGTGACATCACCGGGGTTCCTGGCAGCCCCATGGAGAACCCCAGTACATCACTGGATCGCCACAAAATGCCTTTGCCCTGGACAATTTAGCACATGAACTGCTCAGATGCTAATGCCAGGTGGGCTGCTGGAGGTGTGTCTGGGTTTAGCTCTGAACCTGGACAACCCCTTTCATAGGGCACCTAAATTTCCTTCTCAATAAAGACAGTGATTTTTTTGATTGAAACGTCTTTATTACAATCGGTCGTCATACATACATACTTTAGTACTGTGACGCAGCACAGGCCATGAATCAGTACATAATAAATTACTTACAGTCGTCTTTGCGAGCATGGCATTGTTATGTAAAGCTCAGGCTAACCTACACTATACATCGCAATGAATGCTACACTAGCATACCTATTCAATCACAAAACCTTCCAACAAAGCATTTAGACAGTGATGAGGGAAGGGGAGGTGGGTAGGGAGGGGGGATCACATGCCTTTAGCTTTATTGAGAAGACAAATACAAACGGGGGGAGAGGGGGAAGGAGAGGGGTTTAGTCCTCTTCTTCTTCGTCGACGTCCAAGATGTTGTAGTCCTGCAGCATACTGTGGATAAGTCTGCGGCAGTCCAGGACGGACTTGTTCTCCCTCCTGAGAATGAGCCGGTTCCTAGCAAACCAAATAGCGTCCTTAAAACAGTTCATAAGGCGCCATATGGCTCTAACAGTATGAGTCCCAGGAAATAGTCCGTACAGCACCGAAGTGTATTGCAGGCCGTTCCTGGGCACTGAGTCTTTGAGTTCATGTTCCAGGGCATCCAACAGGCGCTGTGCAAAGCGTCACTCCCAAAACAGGTGATAAGATGTTTCCTCCACGAAAGGGCACCTGGGGCAGTACCGGGTTTTGCACAGGTTACGGGCATGCATGAATGACCGGATTGGCAGTCCGCCCTGGATGGCCATCCATGACAAGTCCTTATGCCCGTTGGTCAACCTGTTTGACGACACATTAGTCCAAACTGTCTCTACGGTGTCGTCCTGGATCCCTGTAATTGACTCAACCACGTCCTTTGCTCTGATGAGTTTGTGGATAGTTTTTGGCTTCCACAAGTCGGGTTTGAGGCCCTCCAGCTTGTGTTCCCTCACAAACCTGACGACGTCCCCGTAGAACCAGGGAGCGTGCCAGTTGTAAGGGATGGAGCTGTCCCACTTGTCCCAGCCCAGACCCCTCCAGAGGGGCAGGAGGAAAAAGCGAGACATAGCCTTGCCCGCAGAGCCGTTGGCAGTTCTCAGAGTCCGGCGAACGCTGTCAAAAACAATCCCTGATACCCTGCAAGCCAGCAGGCACAAGGAGTCGGCCAAGACCAGAGGGTGAGGTTGACGCAACGGTCCCAGCAGCAGGTTCGGCGACCAGCATCTCCAGGAGTTGGGGGAACCAAGACTGGGTCCCCCAAAATGGGACCACTAGAACCATTCTAGTCGACTGGTGGCAAACCATGGCCAGAACCTGCGGAATCAGGGAAAAGGGTGGAAATGCGTACATCAGGTCCCCCAACCACTGTTGCAGAAATGCATCTACCGCCTCCGCGGACGGGTCTGGTCTCCAACTGAAGTGAGCACACCAGCCCAACGCAATGAGCACCCCAGCCCAGAAGGCTGGCATCTGACTCTACGACAAGATCCGGCCGAGTCCCGAAAATGGCCCTGCCGTTCCAAGCCGAGAGATTGGCAATCCACCAGACTAGCTCGTCTCGCGTCTCTCGAGTCCAACTGGATCAGGTCCGCATAAGTCGCTCCTGCTTGCAGGTGGGCTATCTTGAGGCGTTGCAAGGCCCGATAGTGGAGGGGGGCAGGGAAGATCGCCTGAATGGATGATGCCAACAGGCCTATCACCCTGGCCAGTTGGCGAAGGGTAGAAACAACGTGCAACGTAATTCTTTGCGAATTGCGCGCACCTTCCCCGAGGGAAGGCTGAGAGTCAAGGCTTCGGAATCCATCAAAAACCCCAGGAACTCCATGGTCCTGGAGGGGACCAAGCAGGATTTCTCCCGGTTGATAATAAAGCCCAAGTCTGAGAGGAGGGACATTGATAATCGAAGGTGTTCCTGAATGGTGGGAAAATTCCCGGCCATGATCAGAATGTCGTCTAAATAGACTATGAGCCTCAACCCCCGGCTGCGGAGCCACGCTACCACCGGACGTAGTAGTTTGGTGAAATACCACGGGGCGGACGACAGGCCAAATGGGAGGCATGTGAAACGCCAAAGGCTGCCTTGCCAACGGAACTGTAAAAGGTCACTCGAAGAAAGGGCAATCAGGACCGTGAGGTACGCGTCCTTCAGGTCTAGCTTTACTAGCCAATCGTACAGGAGGAGCATATCCCAAAGGAGGTGAATGCCCTCCATCTTGAAATGGCGATACCTTACGAAGGCGTTTAGGGCCTTGAGATTGATCACTGGTCTGAATTGACCCCCTTTCTTCTCGACCAGGAACATGTTGCTGATCACCCCCTGCGGGGCCCGGGAAGCTGGTTCTATGGCCCCTTTTAAGAAAAACTCGTTTAGCTCCCCGTCTATGAGGGATTGTGAGGCCAGGGATGAGCACGTGCGAGGTGGGGGAACAATGGAGTTTGGGGGCGACACTAGATATATGTGGAACCCCTGAATCGTGGACAAAATCCAGGGGTCCGAGGTGATGGTGGCCCACACATGCGAAAAGAACCGGAGCTTGCCCCCCACACACCAATCCGAAGAAGAGAGAAGGAGTCGTTGACTTACCGAAAGGACGTCGGAGGTTTGGTTGTCCTCTGTAGGATCGTCCTCTGCCGAAGGAGCCTCGCGACGGGAAGGACGGGGATTGCCTCGGGTCCTGAGACGCGGACCTGAAGGATGAGGGGCCTCGACCTGAGCCTCAGGACTGAAAGAATGAACGGCTGGCCAGACGGCCCCTTGTACTGCCGGCCCTGGAGGAAACCCTACTGTTAAACACTCTGCGCATTAAGGACTGCGCCTTATCGAGGGCAGTGAAGGTCCCTATGAATTTTCCCAGCTCCTTGATGAACGGGTCACCAAAGAGTAATCCCTGGGCCTCTTTGCCCATTTCAGTGAGGGCCATATTGGCCAACTTAGGCTCAATCTTAATAAGAATGGCCTTTCTACGTTCAATGGCAATAGAAGTGTTGGCATTGCCAGCCATACATATGGCTCTCTGGACCCAGCCTCTAAGATCTTCAGGGTCAACTAATCGGCCCTCTGCTTTTGCAGATTCCGCTATATCAAATATCTTGGCCAGCGGACGCATGACATCCAGTAGTTTGTCCTGGCAGGCCCGTAAGGCCGAGTCCAGGCCTCTGCGGGGGCTAAACCCTGATTTTGATAAAAACTGTACGACCTTAGGGTCGACCGTGGGCGTTTCACAGACCTTGTTCTGCATCGCCGGATGGGGGCATTCGGCCCATAACTTGTTTCTGGCATCCTTACTCAGGGGCTTGCGGACCATAGACTCCAGGTAGTTAGCGACATGGGGTGCCGGGAGCCAGTCTGATGATCTAGGGTGGTGAAGAGAGTCTGGGTCAAATAACGGAGTACCGGAGGGGTCCGTTAGGGTCATATGCGCGTTTGCCGTCGAGGACGACTCAGTCGCAGCTGGGCGAGACAACTGGGATGACCCAGAGTCCTGTACGGGCTGATCATCATCAAAATGCCCCTCGTCCCCTTCAGAGTTAACTTTGCAATTTAATTGCAATATAACCTCCTCCTCAGACACCTGAGAGTCAGATTCAGGTGACGGTTGGGATCTGGCCGACTTCCGACTCCATGCATGTTCTGCCTGGCGCGGACAGGCTCTCTTGCGCGGCCGGAGCGCGCTGTCAGAGGATGGAACTAAGCCATCATTCAAGGTGTTTCTGGAGGTATTAGGACAAGATATCATAGCGTCAGGGTCCGTAACCCCGGTCTGGGTGTAGAGGACCTGTGACAGAGAGCTGGTCAGGGCCAAGGACATAGAGCCCATAGCCGAGAAAATAGCATCCAAAATGGCTTGTTGCAGAGCCCTAGCCTGGGCATCCGCCAAAGAAGGAGGAATACTCCCCGCGGATAGGGGTACAGCTTGCATTGTAGCTGGAGAAGGGCTAGCCTATTGAGTGGGGCTACCCTGGAGCAAGGCAGATTTCTGGGACATGGCAGGGTGCTCTATCACTCCAGTGTCCGCCCAATCTTAACAATCAGGGGCGTAGCTAGAAATGACTGGGCCCCATAGCAAAAAAATGTATGGGCCTCCCCCTCCCGGATCTCCCACCCCCACATACCTATCGGACCTCCCACCCCTTCCACAGCTCCCACCCAAACACCCCTCCAGGATCTCCCACCCCAACATCCCCACACCCCTCCCAAGATCCCCCCTCAGTGTCCTCCACAGATATCCCCCCCACCCAGAGCCGCTTCCTAGCTAATTTATTCACTACACTTGCCTCTGCGAAATTGAAGAGAAGCGCCATAATCTCGCACAGGCGCACTGGCAGAGCCAGAAAGACGGTGCATGCGCAATTCAATACATCTGCCAGTGTGCCTGTGCGAGATTACGGCACTTCTCTTCAATTTCACAGAGGCAAGTGCAGTGAATAAATTAGCTAGGAGGCGGCGCTGGGCGGGGAGATTGCATGCACAGGCAGTATCGCTTTGGTGCCTATTCCGTTCGCAGAGCGCCCTGCGCTGATAAAGTCCTGTCACTGCGCGGGCTGCATGACATGGCTTAGGTTGGGCATCACTGCTCTAAACATTAGGGGAGGGCCTGCTGCCGCATTGGTGACTCTAGATAACCTGGAGACGATCGCGCGCCCCCATGACGGCGACGATCCTTTCGGATGTCTGCCCGATCAACTTTCCATGTTTTTTCAGCCCAAACCATGTAGACCATGGGTAACGGGGGAATCATGGTTCGATTCCAGAGAGGAAGCCTGAGAAACAGCTACGGCTAGCACATCAAAGCAAGGCAGCATACGTGCAAATTACTAATTAGGTCAGGGCCTGCAGGTGAGCTGACCCTATAAAAGATTTTAGGTGCGGGCCTGCAGGTGAGCTGGCCCTGTAAAAGTTGTCTAAAATGCGTATAACACGCGGGTCGTGGGAAAGGCAGCCTAACATAAAGTCAGCCATGTGTGCCAGAGAACCAACAGGCAAGACTTTGCTGTCGTCATCAGGAGGATCACTCTCGATCTCCTCATCCTCTTCTGCCCACCCACGCAGAATAGATGGAATTAAACTTCCATGGGTACTACCCTCTGTAGCGGAGGCAACCGTCTCCTCCTCTTCATCGTCCAATTTGCGCTGAGATGAAGTTTCTTTAAACCTTACAGAGGTCAGACATCCATGCCCACTCCTCGCTTGTGAATAGCAGAAGCTGACTGGAAAGGCGACGACCATGTTGCAGCTGGTATTCAACTACTGCCCTCTGCTGCTCACAAAGCCTAGCCAACATGTGGAACGTGGAGTTCCAGCGCATGCTCACGTCGCACAACAGCCGGTGAGCTGGCAATTTCAAGCGCTGCTGCAGTGTTGACAGACCGGCTGAAGCTGTCAGTGACTTGCGGAAATGTGCACACGTGGCGCAGCTTCACCAGTAGCTCAGGCAAATTGGGGTAGGTTTTGAGAAACCACAAGGTTTAACATGTGGGCTAGGCATGGGATGTGTCTGAGCTTGCCGAGCTCCAAAGCCGCCACTAAGTTACAGCCATTATCAGACACTTGCGTTAAAATGCCTGGGGTAAGGACATTTTTACGCTGCGCTGGGACGTGGTCGCTGAAAGTGCTTGCGAAGGTTCAGGCGCAGGGCGGGATGCATCCGGGCCTGCGCCTTCCACAGGGGATTGGCCAGCACGTAACACCGGGGAAGAGGAGGCAGTGGTGTGACCCGCAGACACAGATTATGGACACAAGCATTCGTCCCACTTATTACGGTGCCATGTGGCGGATCATGCTGGTGAGGTTGCTAGTGTTCTCGCTCCGGCTCATTTTCATATGGCACAGGTTGCAAACTACTATTCTTTTGTCGTCCACACTTTCCTCAAAAAAACGCCACACTGCGGAACATCTACCCCTTGGCAATGGGTTGCTCCATGGAACAGTTGCAGGCCTGTTTGGTGTTGCCCGCCTTCTCCCACCCCACTGCCTCTTCCTGCCTGTTCTGGTGCTGCAGATCCTTCCCCCTCTGTATTGCTGTTCTCGCTCGGCTTTCCACCTTCCCAGGTTGTGTCAGTGACCTCTTCGTCCACCACCTCCTCACTCTGTTCATCCTCCTGATTTCTTGATCTAACCCCAAACTCAGTGATTGACAACTGTGTCTCATCGTCTTCATCAACCTCTTGAGACGGTAATTGCCGTTGACTCATTGGCAACTGTGTATCATCATCATCCACCTCATTAAACACTAATTGCCGTTCCCCACCATCATGTTCTTGTGACTGTGGATGTTCAAGACGTTGGGAATCAGGGCACAAGATCTCATGTCCCTCTTCAAGCGTGCTTGGCGAGAGGGCCAAATCAAGTAATGGCGATAAAAAGAGCTCCTCGGAAGTGTGGGATCACATGTTTGGCCAGACTCTAAATGGTGGGAGGAAGGAGGATCAGGGTGAGGATTGTGTTCACCAGACTCCTGGCTACTGAGACTGGACTTGATGGAAGACAGGGTGGCGCTTAACTGACTGGAAGTATTATCTGCTGCAATCCAACCGACCACATGGTCGCACCGGTCTGACTTCAAGAGCATTGTCCTGCGCCGCCCTGCAAACTGGGACATGAAGCTAGGTTTTTCTTGTGCTCTGGCAGCAGGCACGTTTCACCGCGCCCAGGGCCACGGCCTCTGCGTGAACCATCAGCATCACGGCCACTTCCCCGTCCCTTACTGCTCGCCTTCTTCATTTTAGGGTACTTTTACACTAGCATTTTTCTTTTCCGGCATTGAGTTCTGTCACAGGGGCTCAATACAGGAAAAAAACTGATCAGTTTTATCTTAATGCATTGTGAATGGAGAGCATTCCGTTCAGGATGCATCAGTTCAGTCCCTCTTACATTTTTTGGCCCAGAGAAAATACCGCAGCATGCTGCAGTTTTCTCTCCAGACAAAAATCCTGAACACTTGCCGGAAGATCCGGCCCCAACTTTTCCGGAAAAACTGATCCGTTCTTCCGGTCCATGCATGCGCAGACCTTTAAATCTGTGGAAAAAATAAATACCGGATCTGTTTTTCCGGAGAGACGGATCTGGTATTTCAATGCATTTGTCAGACGGATCCACCTGACAAATGCCATCCGTCTGCGTCCGGATTGCCAGTTCCGGTGAAAGTCTGTCACACGTACAGTAGCGTAGGATTTGGAAGTGTATGTGCAAAAAAATGTACAATGTTATTTGTGATGAGGAAACGTTATACAGGACAGGTAATGTCACAGTTCGCAGTGTCTATGGAAAAAGTGCACTGGATGTCACTGATATTTTAGGGATGCGCACAATTTACACAGGAGATGTGGTGCGAATAAGTTAACTGTCTGCAGCGGCCTGTTACGCAGTATTTTGCACAGGATGTGCTAAAAAAAATATATATATTGCTGCTGTCACACACAATAGTCCTTAAAAGGCCTTTTGGGTCTCTGAAAAGTTTTTTTTATATAAAAATCTTCCTGTTACACTCCCTACACTGTCTGTCCCTTCCTATGATCAGCTCTCCCTGACTTAGAATGAGCCGAACACGTGTCATCGGGTGCTATATAGCACCCGATGACGCATTCTGGCCAGCCAATCACTGTAATGCCAGTAGCCAACATGACTACTGGCATTACAGGGAGGTCAGTAATTACCTGAACATTTATTGGCTGCTTAGCAGCCGCGAAACGTGCGGGAAGGAGATTCGAGCATTGCACTCAAGCACATGTGGTACTCGGCCAAGTACCGCCATGTGCCGAGCATAGCGATGCTCGAGCCGAACTGGTATTCGGCCGAGCATTCTCGCTCAACATTACTTAATAAATTAACGGTCTTCTTTGCATGGCATTGTTATGTAAAGCTCAGGCTAACCTATACTATGCATCGCAATGCATTCTACACTAGCATACCTATTCAATCACAAAACCTTCCAACAAAGCATTTAGACAGTGATGAGGGAAGGGGGATGGGATGGACGGGGAAGGGGGATGGGATGGACGGGGTAGGGAGGGGAAACCACATGCCCTCAGCTTTATTGAGAAGATAGAAACAAATGGGGAGGGGGGTTTAGTTCTCTTCTTCGTCATCAACGTCCAAGATGTTGTAGTCCCGCAACAGACTGTGGCTAAATCTGCGGCAGTCCAGGACGGACTTGTTCTCCCTCCTAAGAATAAGCCGGTTCCTGGCAAGCCATTTAGCGTCCTTAAAGCAGTTCATAAGGCGCCAGGCCTCCTGGATGGCTCCAACAGTATGAATACCAGAAAATAGTCCGTACAGCACCGAAGTGTATTGCAGGCTGTTCCTGGGCACAGAGTCTTTGAGTTCATGTTCCAGGGCATCCAACAGGCCTTGCGCAAAGGGGCACTCCCAAAACAGGTGGTACGATGTTTCTTCCTTGAAAGGGCACCTGGGGCAGTACCGGGTTTTGCATAGGTTGCGGGCGTGCATGAATGACCAAATTGGCAGTCCTCCCTGTATGGCCATCCCTGACAAGTCCTTGTGCCCGTTGGTTAACCTGTCTGATGACACATTAGTCTAAACTGTCTCTACGGTGTCATCATTGATCCCTGGAATTGACTCCACAGCATCCATTGCTCTGATGAGCTTGTGGATAGTCTTTGGTTTCCACAAGTCAGGCTTGAGGCCCTCCAGTTTGTGTTCCCTCACAAACTTGACGACATCTCCGTAATACCAGGGACCGTGCCAGTTGTAAGGGATGGAGCTGTCCCAGCACAGACCCCTCCAGAGGGGCAGGAGTAAGAAGAGAGACATAGCCTTGCCCGTAGAGCCATTGGCTGTTCTCAGACTCCGACGAACATTGTCACAGACAAAGGCGATCCGCAGTAAAGTGGGCAGGTCTGGAATGCCCTTTCCACCTTTGCAGGGCTCTTTGTACATGATGGCTCGCTTCACTCTGTCCATCTTGGATCCCCAAACAAAGCAAAACACCATGCCTATGCGGTGTACTGTAGCATAGGCAGAACTTCGTTATGCAGGACGAGTGCTTTCCCTTCAATCGTGAGCTGTCTGAGGCTCCACAGTCCGATTCTCTGGTTGACTTTGGCCAAGCGTTCTTGAGGGCTGCGCCTTCCTTTCCAAACCAGACTCCCAGGATCTTGATGAAGTCCAATTTGATGGTAAATGGGAAGGGGACAGAAGAAGCCAGTTGCCAGTCCCTGAAGAGCATGGCTTCTGACTTCCCGCAGTTGAATTTGGCCCCTGAAGCTTGTCCAAACTCCTCGCAGGTCTGGACGAGTGCAGTCACTAAACGCCGGTCAGCGCAGAAGACGTCCATGTACAGCGAGCACTTGACCTCGTAGTGTCCTGGTGCGGTGATCCCTCTGATCTCTCCATTCTGCCGGATAGACTCCGCAAAGAGTTCTAGAACACAAATAAAAAGAAGAGGTGAAAGAGGGCAGCCTTGTCTGACACCAGAGCAGACCGAAAAAGGGGTCAGTCTTCCAGCCGTTCACCAGCACCGTGTTGCAAATGTCAAGGTACATCAGGTTTACAAACGAGCAGAACCTCCTGCCTAGACCCAGCTTGTGCAAAGCCTTGCCCATGAATTCATGAGACACTCGGTCAAAGGCCTTCTTCTGATCAAAGCTGACCAGGGCCGTGTGTACACGGCGGTCTTTGATTGTACTATGTCTCTCATGAGAGCGAGGCTATCTGCGATCCTGCGGCCAGGAATGCCATAGGTCTGACCGGGGTGGACGATTCTACCGCTGACAACCTTCAGCCGGTTGGCTAGCACCTTGGCGAGGCTCTTGTAGTCCACGTTCAGGAGAGAGATGGGACGCCAATTTTTCAAGTCACATCTCTCTCCCTTCCGCTTATACAAGATCGTGATCATTCCTTCCCTCAACGATGGGGGCATTCTACCCTCCACCTCCATCTCCTCAGAGTTCCAGCAGGTCCGGAAAGATCAGATCCCCCAGCGTTACATAGAGCTCTGCTGGGAGGCTGTCACCTAAAAGATCTAGTGGCAGAGAGCACCTCCCCCACCGTCAGAGGGTCATCCATGTCCTCTGCACCTGCAGGGTCAAGATGGTTAGTGATACTTGACAGGAATTTATCGACAGCTTTTGGGTCGGTGTTCTTCAGGGAGTAGAGGTCACTGTAGTTGTGTGTGACGACTCCCATCACTTCCTCCTTCCTTGATCATATGTTGCCATCCTTGTCTCAAAGTTCGTTTAGGGGAGTGTGGCCGGCGTGGAGTTCTCCTAAAAAAGAACGAGTTACACTTCGCACCCATCTCCAGGTTCTCCACTGGAACAGAAGATGATTTGCTTGGATTCCTCCTCAAAGTGCCTTTTCAGGCTCCTTTTGGTCTCCAGCTCCTCTCTAACACTCCAGTCGCACCGGTGAAGGTCTTGCAGGGACCGCAGCTCACGCTACAGCTCTCTGAAGGCCCTCTTCTTCTCACACGCCTGTTGTTGTTGTTTGGCCTGAAAGAAACAACGAAACTGGAATTTAACATATTCCCACCAGTCACTAGTCTGTTCAAACAAGCATTTGTTATTCCGTCAAGCTTGGTAGACCTCTCTAAGTTCCGCAAGCACATCCTCCCAATTCAACAGAGCGCAGTTCAGTTTCCAGGATTCAGGGCCGGGGGGAACCCATTCCCAAGGATGCACTGGACCTGAACGGCTCTGTGATCAGAGAAGCAAGGGATCATAGAGTGCCTACACCACCTGATTGCCCGAGAGATAAACACAAAGTCTATCCAAGAACGGAGTGAGCCATCCGGTCGGCTCCACGTATAATTAATGGAGCCTTTCCCAATAAAGCCCACAACGTCCTGCAAGGGCACTTCGGTCACCATCTCAATAAGCAGTTTGGAAGAGACATCTAACTTGCTTGAAGTGCCGGAGCTGCATCCGTCCTCAGTTGAATTCCCGGCCATCAATAAGGCCCTAGTGGTAGCGAGCTGCAGTTGCTCACCCTTGTCAGGAAAAGCATACACATTGATGAACCTAACCGCCTCTCCCGCCCAGGAACCGTCTACAACAAGTAGCCTGCCGCAGAAGAGCTCCTGGACGGAGTTAAGTGTAAAAGCACTTCCCCTGAGGAAGATCGCCACCCCAGCCGACTTATAGTCGCCACCACCGGACTAGTAGGATGGGCCATGGGACCACTGCCTGGCCAGATGGTTATGAGACCTAGAGGGGGCAAAGCACACTCCTGCAACATATACACATCGGCAACCTGGGTAGCAAGAAAAGTTAGTACCATCTGACACCTGGACCCATCCTTAATGCTCCTAACATTAATGGAAAAAAATTTAAAATTTGCCATCATGTAGGAAAAAATATAGGTTAGTGGAAACAATACAACTTAGTTACCACCCCGGTCGTTCAGCAGCTTCTCTTTCTCTTGTCCACTGTCTGCGGGTGGCATCTGCAACAGCTGGACCTGGGCTTCGATTCTGGCTATCATTATCTGGAGGGGGGGGGGGGGGGCTAACAATCAGAAAACAACAACACAACCCACTAACCACCAGCTATCAACAAATCATTCCTCTCATTGCCAACCAGAAGTAACCAGAGAACCAAAACCCAGGAGCCTCCTTCACTGAGACATCTATAACACCTAAGGAGAGGAGACAGCAATGCACTGTGGGAAATAAGCAAATCAGACAGGGAGACGACCATCTGTAGTCATGATGTTTATTCTGGAGTGTGCATGAGGAATGAACTGCCTATGGATTATGGGAAATAAGGAGCAGTTGTCACAGCCCCGCCCCTTTCACTAACATTGTCTGCTCCAGGCCAGATGCCAGGAAAGGAAGGATAAAGATGACTGTAATGTGACTTTGTCTTTGGCATTTTATTTCCTGTAAATAATGCCAGAGAAAATGTTGCAGTTTTTTTTCTGTCCACAGTGGGGCGTAGCGCCAGCAGTTTATTCGTGGCTTTATTCCCCTGTAAAAAAAGTGTTGTCAGAAAAATCGCCAATGCTTCAACGGGCTGCATGTCTTGTGTTTCATATTTCCCATAGAAGTTCAGCTAATATCTAGAAATGTGTTTTTCCTAAACAAAATGCACCAAACTTTGGTGCAAAAAAAGCAGAAAACTGTTTTATGAAAGCTCCATAATGGGAGTTTTGTTGGGGGTAAATATAAGCAGAAAAGCGTAATATATGTGCGTGGCCCTGAGTAGTTTGGGGCCATTAGCTTCAGCAAAAAATGATCCCCAGCTCTGCTATCCCAGACAGGTAGTGCTGCCATATACAGTTGCAAGAAAAAGTATGTGAACTCTTTGGAATTATATGGATTTCTCCACAAATTGGTCATAAAATGTGATCTGATCTTCATCTAAGTCACAACAATAAACAATCACAGTCTGCTTAAACTAATTACACACAAAGAATTAAATGTTACCATGTTTTTATTGAACACACCATGTAAACATTCACAGTGCAGGTGGAAAAAGTATGTGAACCCCTAGACTAATGACATCTCCAAGAGCTAATTCGAGTGAGGTATCAGCCAACTGGAGTCCAATCAATGAGATGAGATTGGAGGTGTTGGTTACAGCTGCCCTGCTCTATAAAAAACACACACACCAGTTCTGGGTTTGCTTTTCACAAGAAGCATTGCCTGATGTGAATGATGCCTCACACAAAAGAGCTCTCAGAAGACCTACGATTAAGAATTGTTGACTTGCATAAAGCCTGAAAGGGTTATAAAAGTATCTCTAAAAGCCTTGTTGTTCATCAGTCCACGGTAAGACAAATTGTCTATAAATGGAGAAAGTTTAGCACTGCTGCTACTCTCCGTAGGAGTGGCCGTCCTGTAAAGATGACTGCAAGAGCACAGCACAGACTGCTCAATGAGGTGAAGAAGAATCCTAGAGTGTCAGCTAAAGACTTACAGAAGTCTCTGGCATATGCTGACATCCCTGTTAGCGAATCTACGATACGTAAAACACTAAACAAGAATGGATTTAATGGGAGGATACCACAGAGGAAGCCACTGCTGTCCAAAAACCATTGCACAAGAGCACCTGGATGTTCCACAGCAGTACTGGCAAAATATTCTGTGGACAGATGAAACCAAAGTGGAGTTGTTTGGAAGAAACACACAACACTATGTGTGGAGAAAAAGAGGCACAGCACACCAACATCAAACCTCATCCCAACTGTGAAGTATGGTGGTGGGGGCATCATGGTTTGGGGCTGCTTTGCTGCGTCAGGGCCTGGACGGATTGCTATCATCGAAGGAAAAATGAAGTCCCAACTTTATCAAGACATTTTGCAGGAGAACTTAAGGCCATCTGTCCAGCAGCTGAAGCTCAACAGAAGATGGGTTTTGCAACAGGACAACGACCCAAAGCATAGAAGTAAATCAACAACAGAATGGTTTAAACAGAAGAAAATCCGCCTTCTGGAGTGGCCCAGTCAGAGTCCTGACCTCAACCCGATTGAGATGCTGTGGCATGACCTCAAGAAAGCGATTCACACCAGACATCCCAAGAATATTGCTGAACTGAAACAGTTCTGTTAAGAGGAATGGTCAAGAATTACTCCTGACCGTTGTGCACGTCTGATCTGCAACTACAGGAAACGTTTGGTTGAAGTTATTGCTGCCAAAGGAGGTTCAACCAGTTATTAAATCCAAGGGTTCACATGCTTTTTCCACCTGCACTGTGAATGTTTACATGGTGTGTTCAATAAAAACATGGTAACATTTAATTCTTTGTGTGTTATTAGTTTAAGCCGACTGTGATTGTCTATTGTTGATCACATTTTATGACCAATTTGTGCAGAAATCCATATCATTCCAAAGGGTTCACATACTTTTTCTTGCAACTGTAGATGGTTACAGCACTCCTTAACTGCTACATTCCCACACAATAGGGGTACTTTCCCTTTCAGTGACTGTATCTAACCCTATCCTGTGTGATACTGTCTGCTGAGTGGTATATCTAATCCTATCCTGCATGATACTGTCTGCTGAGCTGTATATCTAATCCTATCATGTGTGATACTGTCTGCTGAGCTGTGTATCTAATCCTGTCCTGCGTGATACTGTCTGCTGAGCTGTGTATCTAATCCTATCCTGTGTGATACTGTCTGCTGAGCTGTGTATCTAATCCTATCCTGTGTGATACTGTCTGCTGAGCTGTGTATCTAATCCTATCCTGTGTGATACTGTCTGCTGAGCTGTGTATCTAATCCTATCCTGTGTGATACTGTCTGCAGAGCTGTGTATCTAATCCTACCCTGTGTGATACTGTCTGCTGAGCTGTGTATCTAATTCCATGCTGTGTGATACTGTCTGCTGAGCTGTGTGTCTTATACCATCCTGCGTGATACTATCTGTTGAGCTGTGTATCTAATTGTAACGGATCTCCTGGCACCCCGACCGGGTACCTCCGTCGATGGATGCTCCTAGTGCTTCCTGAGGACTCCAAGCACTCCACTTGACACCGTAAGCGCTGCAGACCCCACGAACCGCCGAAGCTTGGTTGAGGTCTCACCGTCTCCTACCCACCCTGTGCCTACGACAAAGCTCCAGGCTCCATTGGGTGAACCTCTCCTAAATCCAGAGAGCAGGAACAGCTCTTACAAGAGCTAGTAGTTATAGCCAGGGGAGTATAGCAAATCTTCAGTGTATAGCAATCCCCAGTGTCGATCAGTTACCCAAACACCAGCCTCAACATGATGAAGGGTAAAACAGGAAATCTTTATTGAACACACAAGCATTGACTTATACACATTTTCCAACAAGGTTACCACCCACAGGGTTTTGTAAAAACAACCAATAAACACGTACAATACACTCAGACACTCCCACACAAAATCCTCCCCTCTGCCTGTGATATAATTACCTTACACAATAGGTTGATGTAATTATCACAGGCAGGAGAAAACACAATTTCTTCTGTCCTGGAGACAACCGAGGAGTAAGTCAATTATCTCTCAGGACAAAGGGAAAATCGCCAATACACACGTGGAGACAATAGGACAGACATCACTATTCAAATATACAATGTCCCACCCATTACAGTACACATAGACATTTAACATATCCCAAAATGGCACGAATTAGACCAGGGGTTCAAAAGTTAGTAAAAGTCCTTTGTGAACAAAGGAAGCCTGGCTGATAAGAGGGCCCATAATCCTGGGGCAAGAGGCTGGTAGCCAGGCTTCTCCACCACCCAGTGGTGAGGTTTGTTTCGTCACATTTCTCCCCTTTTCCAAACAGACTAACAGGGTCTCTAACCTTCTGCCGGTCAGTGCCCTTGTTAGTCCAGCAGCCCACCCACAAAACAGAAACAGCAGTACAGCCCACCCACAATAAATGGTTACTGCACCTGAGCAAGGGATAAACCTGTCTATGTCCATGTGCCTCCCCACGGCTGTGTGGGGGACTGGTAGACTGCCTTGGTGGGTTGCTGAGTGGGCAGAGACCAGCGGTACTTTGCCCTGGTGCCAGCGCTACCACGGAAGAAGCCTGGTTGTAGCCTGGTTGATGTAGGGGGAGACCGACTGTCTTCCCTTTGGCTCAACAGCCCTGTTGCTGGGGAACAGGACCGACTGTCCCTACCCCCTGTGCTGTGAGTGCAGAGACCATGGTCCCATCTGCACTGTTGTGGGGCTTACTGTCTCCCCCTGGTGCGTTAAACTGTGGCTGGGGGATGGAGACTGGGCTCTCAATTCCCTGTACATCACACTGCCGCTGGGGAATGGAGACTGGGCTCCCAATTCCCTGTACATCACACTGCCGCTGGGGGATGGAGACTGGGCTCCCAATTCCCTGTACATCACACTGCCGCTGGGGGATGGAGACTGGGCTCCCAATTCCCTGCATATCACACTGCCGCTGGGGGATGGAGACTGGGCTCCCAATTCCCTGTAGATCACACGGCCGCTGGGAAATGGAGACTGGGCTCCCAATTCCCTGTACATCACACAGCCGCTGGGGAATGGAGACTGGGCTCCCAATTCCCTGCATATCACACAGCCGCTGGGCGATGGAGACGATGCTCTCCTCTCCCTGCAAAACATACTGCCGCTGGGGAGCAGGACCGACTGTCCCTACTCCCTGAAACTCCGGCTGCCGTTGGGGATCTGGGCCAACTGCCCAGCATCCCTGTAGGGCCGGTGGAGAGACCTCGGTCCCATCTCCACCTGCCATATGGGGTTCCCCCCAGGACCAGTCTATGAGGTCCCCTACCTGTGTAGCTGGTACTGAAGCAGGGGATACTTCAGTCGGGTCTTCCCAGTAAACCTTCACAATATCCTCCCAGCTGAAGTACTCTGGACCTGGGTCTGACACTCTGCTCTCTCGCTGAGCCCTCTCAATGGAGTGGAAGAGATCTCATTAGTCCTGCTCCAGTTCCCACTCCAGGGTTGCTAGGTGAGCCAGGTCTTTCTCTACCTCGTGGGGTCATCCCAATCCTGCCTAGCCTCCCTCTCGTAGAAAATGTTCTGAAGTCTGGACTCTGCAGGGCTCCCGAAGTCAGGCTCTGCAAAATACTCCCATAACAAGCCAGGACCATCAAACTCCTCTCCCTCTGGCTTGTCATGCTCAGCTGTCCAGGGTATATACTGTGCCATATACCACCAGAGCGCCTGGTAGGCATCCTCCAAACATAGCTCCTGCCATACCCGGTGCTCTTGTTCCTTCACCCATTCCTCCAGGGGCTGCTCTCCCAGGAAGGGCATCCGCAGGGCCACTTGCTTCTGCAATCGCTGCTCTCCACTGGGGAAACTCTCACCTCGCTGGTATTGTACATTACCCAGGGCCTGGTACCAGATGCCTTTCCTTAATGCATTCCGGCCATCTAGGTCTTCCTCATCGTATAACACTGCTGGTTTTATCCTGCTGCTGTAGCCAGGGGCGCTGTACGGATACTAGCGTTGCCCTTAATTTTGTCAATCCACGAATGGTGTCTCTGAGCTGCTTCTCCTCTCACTAGGACGCCATCCCACTGCTTGCCACCAATGTAACGGATCTCCTGGCACCCCGACCGGGTACCTCCATCGATAGATGCTCCTAGTGCTTCCTGAGGACTCCAAGCACTCCACTTGACACCGTAAGCGATGCAGACCAGACGAACCGCCGAAGCTTGGTTGAGGTCTCACCGTCTCCTACTCACCCTGGACCTACGACAAGGCTCCAGGCTCCAGTGGGTGAACCTCTCCTAAATCCAGAGAGCAGGAACAGCTCTTACAAGAGCTAATAGTATAGCCAGGGTAGTATAGCAAATCTTCAGCGTATAGCAATCCCCAGTGTCGATCAGTTACCCAAACACCAGCCTCAACATGATGAAGGGTAAAACAGGAAATCTTTATTAAAACACACAAGCATTGACTTATACACATTTGCCAACAAGGTTACCACCCACAGGGTTTTGTAAAAACAACCAATAAACACGTACAATACACTCAGACACTCCCACACAAAATCCTCCCCTCTGCCTGTGATACATTTACCCTACACAATGGGTTGATGCAATTGTATCACAGGCAGGAGAATACACAGTGTCTTCTGTCCTGGAGACAACCGAGGAGTAAGTCAATTATCTCTCAGGACAAAGGGAAATCGCCAATACACACGTGGAGACAATAGGACAGACATCACTACTCAAATATACAATGTCCCACCCATTACAGTACACATAGACATTTAACATATCCCAAAATGGCACGAATTAGACCAGGGGTTCAAAAGTTAGTAAAAGTCCTTTGTAAACAAAGGAAGCCTGGCTGATAAGAGGGCCCATAATCCTGGGGCAAGAGGCTGGTAGCCAGGCTTCTCCACCACCCAGGTTGGTTTTGTCACACTAATCCTATCCTGTGTGATACTGTCTGCTGAGCTGTGTATCTAATCCTATCCTGTGTGATACAGTCTGCTGAGCTCTGTATCTAATCCTATCCTGTGTGATACTGACCGCTGAGCTGTGTATCTAATCCTATCCTGTGTGATACTGTCTGCTGAGCTGTGTATCTAATCCTATCCTGTGTGATACTGACTGCTGAGCTGTGTATCTAATCCTCACCTGTGTGATACTGTCTGCTGAGCTGTGTATCTAATCCTCTCCTGTGTGATACTGTCTGTTGAGCTGTGTATCTAATCCTATCCTGTGTGATACTGTCTGCTGAGCTGTGTATCTAATCCTATCCTGTGTGATACAGTCTGCTGAGCTCTGTATCTAATCCTATCCTGTGTGATACTGACCGCTGAGCTGTGTATCTAATCCTATCCTGTGTGATACTGTCTGCTGAGCTGTGTATCTAATCCTATCCTGTGTGATACTGACTGCTGAGCTGTGTATCTAATCCTCACCTGTGTGATACTGTCTGCTGAGCTGTGTATCTAATCCTATCCTGTGTGATACTGTCTGTTGAGCTGTGTATCTAATCCTATCCTGTGTGATACTGTCTGCTGAGCTGTGTATCTAATCCTATCATGTGTGATACTGTCTGCTGAGCTGTGTATCTAATCATATCATGTGTGATACTGCCTGCTGAGCTGTGTATCTAATCCTATCCTGTGTGATAGTCTGCTGAGCTGTGTATCTAATCCTATCCTGTGTGATACAGTCTGTTATTGTCCGCAATTGCGGAACGCACACCGGCCAGCATCCATGTATTGCGGATCCAAAAACACTATGGTCGTCTGAATGAGCCCTAAGAGAGAGACAGAAACATACAGAGAGAAAGAGACATGCAGCCAAAGAAAGAGACAGGCGGAAAATGGGAAACTGCCACAGAGAAGAGCGACAGTCAGACAGAGACAGAGACCGATGCCAGCAGACAGAAAGTCAACCTGTCACAGAGACAGCAAGAGAGAGGGACAGCCAAAGAAAGACAGACACAAAGAAATGGACAGACTGACAGAGACCAAGACATCCAAAGTCTAAGAAAGACAGTCAGAGAGCCTAACCGAGACAGCCAAAAAGAGAGGGACCGCAAGGGAAAGAGAGACATATACAGAGAGCCAGACAGAAAGACTTCCAGACAGACAAAGAGACAGATAGCAAAATATACAGAAAGAGACTGCGACAGCCAGAAATAGCCAGACAGTCAGCCCAACAGAGAGACAGGCAAATACAGAGAGACACAAAGACCAGACAGAAACAGACAGAAAGGCAGAGAGACAGCCAAAGAGAGAGAGAGAGGGACAGTGAAAGACAGCCAGACATATGAAAACACAGAGATATGGACAGAGTCGAAGAGACAACCAGAGACAGACTGCTAGACAAACAGACAGCTAGAGAGAGAGGGACAGCCAGACGGGGACAGAGTAGCAGACATACACCTACAAAAAGAGGTAGAAACAGACAGTGACAGCCAGACAGAGATAATCAGAGACAGCCAAAGAGAAAGGGACAGCTAGACAGTGAGACCAACAGAGAGACATCCAAGACAGAGAGCCCGACATAGACAGGCAGAGGCACAGTGACAGACAGCAAGAAAAAGTCACAGAGGACACAAAGGCCTCTTGCACAGACCGTGTGGCTTTTTCAGTGTTTTGCGGTCCGCAGAAAATGGATCCGCAAAAAATACGGATGACGTCCGCGTGCATTCCGTATTTTGCATAACAGAACGTCCGGCCCCGGATAGAACAGTCCTATCCTTGTCCGTAATGCGTGTGTGACTTGCGTTAATCATGTGTCCTCTTGTGATTTTCTAATAAAATGATGTTATTTTTGGACTTTTCTGGTATTATTTGTAATAGACCCGGCTATATGTAGGTTCCTTGTCCGTAATGCAGACAATAATAGGACATGGTTTTTTTTTTGCGGAACGGAAATACGGACAAACTGCTCGCACACGGAGTAACTTCAGTTTTTTATTAGCGGACCCATTGAAGTGAATGGTTCCGCATACGGTCCGCTAAAAAAACGGACACGGAAAGAAAATACACCCACTAGTGAATACTCAGATGTCACCTGCAGCGGCCAAAGGACACATGACTATGCGGAGGTGTCATGGAAGATGACGTCAGCGCTGCAGGAGCGGGGCGAGACACTGGAAGAAGCAGCGGAGGAATGAGCTAAGAACTCCGCACGAGAAGGAAACATGGCGGCAGCCAGGAGCGCAGGGGCCAGACGTGAGGGGCACAGAGGTCCGATGAGGGGCCAAATTATAACACACAGTTCATCGGTTTACTCACGGTCAGCAGAAAGCCTCCCGGGGCTGGCGGCACGAAATCCTCCGGGGCACGCTCTGGGGTAGGAAGCATCAGCCAAGATGGAGGTCGAGGTGCCCGTGATGTCAGGGGTGCTTAGGGTGCTTGTTGCGGCTGAGTCCTTTGATGTAATTTGTCGTGACGCCAATCCCGTTATTGGTGGTACAACCATAGGTAGTAATAATGAGGTAGACAGTGGTAATAATGAGGTAGACAGTGGTAATAATGAGGTAGACAGCGGTAATAATGAGGTAGACAGCGGTGATAATGAGGTAGACAGTGGTAATAATGAGGTAGACAGCGGTAATAATGAGGTAGACAGTGGTGGTAATAATGAGGTAGACAGTGGTGGTAATAATGAGGTAGACAGTGGTAATAATGAGGTAGACAGTGGTGGTAATAATGAGGTAGACAGTGGTGGTAATAATGAGGTAGACAGTGGTAATAATGAGGTAGACAGTGGTAATAATGAGGTAGACAGTGGTAATAATGAGGTAGACAGCGGTAATAATGAGGTACACAGCGGTAATAATGAGGTACACAGCGGTAATAATGAGGTAGACAGTGGTAATAATGAGGTAGACAGTGGTAATAATGAGGTAGACAGTGGTAATAATGAGGTAGACAGTGGTAATAATGAGGTAGACAGTGGTAATAATGAGGTACACAGTGGTAATAATGGGGTAGACAGTGGTAATAATGAGGTAGACAGCGGTGATAATGAGGTAGACAGTGGTAATAATGAGGTAGACAGCGGTAATAATGAGGTAGACAGCGGTAATAATGAGGTAGACAGTGGTGATAATGAGGTAGACAGCGGTAATAATGAGGTAGACAGCGGTAATAATGAGGTAGACAGTGGTAATAATGAGGTAGACAGTGGTAATAATGAGGTAGACAGTGGTAATAATGAGGTAGACATTGGTAATAATGAGGTAGACAGTGGTGATAATGAGGTAGACAGTGGTGATAATGAGGTAGACAGTGGTGATAATGAGGTAGACAGTGGTAATAATGAGGTAGACAGTGGTAATAATGAGGTAGACAGCGGTAATAATGAGGTAGACAGCGGTAATAATGAGGTAGACAGCGGTAATAATGAGGTAGACAGTGGTAATAATGAGGTAGACAGTGGTAATAATGAGGTAGACAGCGGTAATAATGAGGTAGACAGTGGTGATAATGAGGTAGACAGTGGTGATAATGAGGTAGACAGTGGTAATACTGAGGTAGACAGTGGTAATAATGAGGTAGACAGTGGTAATAATGAGGTAGACATTGGTGATAATGAGGTAGACAGCGGTAATAATGAGGTAGACAGTGGTAATAATGAGGTAGACAGTGGTAATAATGAGGTAGACAGTGGTGATAATGAGGTAGACAGTGGTAATAAGGAGGTAGACAGTGGTAATAATGAGGTAGACATTGGTGATAATGAGGTAGACAGCGGTGATAATGAGGTAGACAGTGGTAATAATGAGGTAGACAGCGGTAATAATGAGGTAGACAGTGGTAATACTGAGGTAGACAGTGGTAATAATGAGGTAGACAGTGGTAATAATGAGGTAGACATTGGTGATAATGAGGTAGACAGCGGTAATAATGAGGTAGACAGTGGTAATAATGAGGTAGACAGTGGTAATAATGAGGTAGACAGTGGTGATAATGAGGTAGACAGTGGTAATAAGGAGGTAGACAGTGGTAATAATGAGGTAGACATTGGTGATAATGAGGTAGACAGCGGTGATAATGAGGTAGACAGTGGTAATAATGAGGTAGACAGCGGTAATAATGAGGTAGACAGTGGTAATAATGAGGTAGACAGTGGTAATAATGATATAGACAGTGGTGATAATGAGGTAGACAGTGGTAATAATGAGGTAGACAGTGGTAATAATGAGGTAGACAGCGGTGATAATGAGGTAGACAGTGGTAATAATGAGGTAGACAGTGGTAATAATGAGGTAGACAGTGGTAATAATGAGGTAGACAGCGGTGATAATGAGGTAGACAGTGGTAATAATGAGGTAGACAGTGGTAATAATGAGGTACACAGCGGTGATAATGAGGTAGACAGTGGTAATAATGAGGTACACAGCGGTGATAATGAGGTAGACAGCGGTAATAATGAGGTAGACAGCGGTAATAATGAGGTAGACAGTGGTAATAATGAGGTAGACAGCGGTAATAATGAGGTAGACAGTGGTAATAATGAGGTAGACAGTGGTAATAATGAGGTAGACAGCGGTGAAAATGAGGTAGACAGTGGTAATAATGAGGTAGACAGCGGTAATAATGAGGTAGACAGTGGTAATAATGAGGTAGACAGTGGTAATAATGAGGTAGACAGCGGTAATAATGAGGTAGACAGTGGTAATAATGAGGTAGACAGTGGTAATAATGAGGTAGACAGCGGTAATAATGAGGTAGACAGTGGTAATAATGAGGTAGACAGTGGTAATAAGGAGGTAGACAGTGGTAATAATGAGGTAGACAGTGGTAATAATGAGGTAGACAGTGGTGATAATGAGGTAGACACCGTTTCTAGGCTTTTTAGGCCTGACTTGGAGCTCAGCCGGATAGTCTCTATATCAGTGTAATCTGGTGAGGAGGCCGGAGGCGATGGTGTCCTTCACCTGAATGTCCCACAGGTCCTTGATGCCCGATTTGTGGCTTTTATCCTTTGGATATAGATAAGTCCTTATTCCTTGTCCCTTTCTGGACTAAACCTTCATCAGAGCAGAAGAGCAGGATCTGCCCTCTCTCCCTCTCAGCATCAGTCTCCTAATCACTGACCTCCACTGCCCTGTCTCCTCCCCCTCTTCACTAGGCCTGGACTAGGTGTATATATAGAACCTAAGTGTCATCCCCATCTAGTGGTGGGATGTATAAACTACACCTAATCTGCCTGGTAACAGGGATTTTGCAGATACATTAATACAAAGTACCACAATACAGCACAATGCAATTGTTAAGACAAAAAGTACTTTTAAGCAGTGACCCCACACACACGTAGCGGGACGCTGCCAACATGGCGGCTGAAAGAGAGAGAGAGGACAACCAGGAGAGAGGACAGAGGGAAAGCCAGAGAGAGAGGACAGCCAGAGAGAGAAAGGACAACCAAACAGAGCGAGACAGAGGGAAAGCCAGAGAGAGAGAGAGAGAGAGGACAGCCAGAAACGGAGAGAGAGAGAGGACAGCCAGAAACTGAGAGAGAGAGAGGACAGCCAGAGAGAGAGGACAGCCAGAAACTGAGAGAGAGAGAGGACAGCCAGAGAGAGAGGACAGCCAGAAACGGAGAGAGAGAGAGGACAGCCAGAAACTGAGAGAGAGAGAGAGAGAGGACAGCCAGAAACGGAGAGAGAGAGAGGACAGCCAGAAACGGAGAGGACAGCTAGAAACTGAGAGAGAGAGAGAGAGAGAGAAGACAGCCAGAAACGGAGCGAGAGAGAGGACAGCCAGAAACAGAGAGAGAGAGAGGACAGCCAGAAAGAGAGAGAGAGAGAGGACAGCCAGAAACGGAGAGAGAGAGAGGACAGCCAGAAAGAGAGAGAGAGGACAGCCAGAAAGAGAGAGAGAGAGAGGACAGCCAGAAACGGAGAGAGAGAGAGGACAGCCAGAAACGGAGAGGACAGCTAGAAACTGAGAGAGAGAGAGAGAGAAGACAGCCAGAAACGGAGCGAGAGAGAGGACAGCCAGAAACAGAGAGAGAGAGAGGACAGCCAGAAAGAGAGAGAGAGAGAGAGGACAGCCAGAAAGAGAGAGAGAGAGAGGACAGCCAGAAACGGAGAGAGAGAGAGGACAGCCAGAAAGAGAGAGAGAGGACAGCCAGAAACGGAGAGAGAGGACAGCCAGAAACGGAGAGAGAGGACAGCCAGAAAGAGAGAGAGAGAGAGGACAGCCAGAAACGGAGAGAGAGAGAGGACAGCCAGAAAGAGAGAGAGAGAGAGGACAGCCAGAAACGGAGAGAGAGAGAGGACAGCCAGAAACGGAGAGAGAGGACAGCCAGAAATAAAGCCATGAAATGTGTGGTCCTAATGTTTTGCTCCCCCCTGATGTCCTCCTCTGTCCTCGCCCCATTTTCCACCTCTGATCCCCCTTTACAAACCTTCTGTTTCTTTCCTCCTTACGCCCCCCCTCCCCTCCCCCCTCTCACACTCTGTAGAAGATTTGTACCTTTTAGATAATAAAACTGTTACTCAAGGAAAGATTTTTTTTTAGTTTTTATAATTTTTTTGGTAACAATCCAGCAAGATCTTCTAGCACAAGCGAGAGGTGATTGGGTGGTGATCCTCTTTATCCTGAATGTTGAGGGGTTCTCTCTGTGCCTCTGCAGGATTGCTTTTTTTTGGGGGGGGGAGGGGAGGGATAGGTTTTGGGTAAGGGTAGTTTTTTAGTTTTTTTTTGGGGGGGGGGGGGGGTAAGGGATAGGTTTTTTCTGCAGAGATGGTTGGCTGCAGATGAGGGGTAGTTGGTGACACCCCTTGGGAGTCTGTTGTTGTTGACTCCAGATGGCTGACTTGTTCTATGGCAGGTGTCGTTCTGGTGGGAAGCTGGTTCTTGGTCCTGATGTTTTTTTCGACCAGTCTACGCTCAGGGCATGACGCCAAAGGAACCCGACCAATACAGTGACAATTAGACAGCAGACAGCAGCGTAGATGGCATAGCTGACATGGCTCTGGAGGAAGGCGAGGATGATGTCTTTAGTGGAGGGACCATGTTCGATCCTCTCCTCCTCTTCCTCCTGGGCAGGTAGTTTTTGTGCCAGAGCTCGATGGAATTCAGCTTCTATTTCCTCGACTGCCTTGGATTTAGTCTGCGTCACTGAAAAACAGAAGAGAATACAATAAATAAGGCGATGAGGAGAACGTTGTCTTCTGCAGGGCTGAATGAAAGACTGAGAAGTTATCAGAGATGGTTCTTTACTGTAAGAGCAGAGGCCGGAGGGGCTTCTTATCGTATAGATATATATTTATCCGAATGGTCTAGAAAAGAGAACATTCGAGAGAGAAAACTATGTCTTACCATCGAGATAAAAGAATCTTCGGAGTATGATGTCATCATCCTCATCCATTATCTCACAGGCATAAGTTCCTTTATGGCTGACTCTGGTTGGCTTGATGTGTACATCCAGGTCATCCCCAATGTAGAAGTCTTTAAAGTTACTCAAATCCGTTTTTTTGATCTAAAAGTGAAAACATTGATGACATTGTATGAGACATGTGTCCTATGTGGAGTATAAATGGCAGTATAAATTTGCACTGTAATAGAATGGTATATGCGACTTACGTTTTTGGCGTACTTCCAAACAACCTTCGGATGATCGGGAAGGATAAAGGACGCCGTGCACCAGATTCTGGTCTCTTCCAGCTCTTCCACCTTGATGTCCTTAACTGAAATGGGAAACCACGGTCAATGACATGCAGCAATGAGCTAACAGGTTCATAAGAGGTTCCCCAACTAATGGTAGAAACGATCTTACGGGGACAGGTCACCGGGATCTTGCAGTCCTCCTCAGCACATCGGCTGCATGAGAAGGTTCGGGCAGCTTTTTGAAGCCCTAGGGAAAGAAATAGAGAGAGGGGTCTAATGTCTGAGGTCAATGATGACCCCACCATGTATGTAATGGAGGCCACACATCAAAATGACATTACTCACCGCATGGAGGTCTGCAATCCACCGGTGGATGACCTAATGGAAAGAAATCAAATATGGTTAAGGATGGATGATGTGATATATATAGAATATGTCTCCTGGCTCTTTATGAGGATCTTTAGTACTTACTTGCCACACGATCTTTCACGCCTTTTACAAATTCAGCCATCTTTTTGTCAAACTGTTCTACCCAAGCTGGTGGGAAAAAATTTGGGGAAAACTTACATTTACTATTTTTGACTCAAAAGAAATTGGGGAAATTCTTGAGATTTCAGGAACTTACATAGTTTGTCAATTTTCTTGACCTCTTTTTCAAAGGTCTTGAGATACTTTCTGATGTTCTGTATCTGGTTGAAGGCTGTAAGGAGAAGACACATGAGATTTAGGACATTGCCTACAGCGCTCTATGATGGAGATGGGGCTCTCTGGAGATCTCCTGCTCGGACAACTGTTAATGAGCTACAAGTAAAGCTTTAGTCGGCAGAGAAATGGCTCAATCCTGAGAGGACACATGTACTAGATAGAAGATGAAGCCGTTACCCATCGAGATGTTATTCAGGGGGTCAAAGCCCCAGTGTAGCCTCTGGAGACATTCTTCGGCCCCCATTTTGTCCAGCGAGACCGCATGGTAACAAATGCTGGCTCTGTCCGCTGGGGTGGTGAAGCATTTCAGGCAAGATGTCGCTACCTGAGCTCCACATAGAAATACTATTATCTGCAGCAGCAGATAATAGGAAGCAAATAATCGCATGACGTATCGTCGCTATATCCCTTCAGTGGGCGAACCTGAGAAAACGGAGAGAAGGGGGTATAAGTGGGGTCATTTATCAGACTGGTGTCAAGTAGAACTGGCTTAGTTTCCCATAGCAACCAATCAGATTCCACCTTTCATTTTCCAAAGAAGCTGTGAAAAATGAAAGGTGGAATCTGATTGGTTGCTATGGACATTTAACCCCTTAAGGACGCAGGGCGTACCGGTACGCCCTATTTCCCGAGTCCTAACCGGTACGTCCTAACTTTAAATCGCGATTCTGGCGCCACGGGGGCTAATCGGAACGGGATCCCGGCTGAAATCATTCAGCCGGCATCCTGTCACAACACCAGGGGGGGTCATGTGACCCCCCGTATCGGCGATCGTCGCAAAAAGCAGGTCAATTCAGACCTGCGGTTTGCTGCGCTTTCTGCAGTTTCTGATCCCCGCAGTCACTGACCGCGGGGATCAGAAACTTTAGTGTCCCTAAAATACAGATTTTCCACCCCCCCTGCACCCCTGCATGATTTTTTGCCAGCGGGTGGTGCAGGGGGGAGAGTTGTGGGCGGTGGGGGCGGTGCGGGAGGCGGGCGGTGCGGCAGGCGGGATCGCGATCCCCCGCCCGCCTCCTCTTGAAAATTCATTGGTGGCCAGTGGGTATACCAGGGTGTCAGCACATTGCTGACACCCTGGTATAAACGGCTGACATCTGTGCAGATGTCAGCCGTTTAACCCTTTCCATACCGCGGTCCGTACGGACCGCTGTATGGAAAAAGTTAACAGTAAGTTAACAGTAAGAGGGGGCTCCCTCCCTCTCCCATCAGGGGGCTGCTGTGCCTTTGCAGCCCCCCGATGGAGAGGGAGAGAGCCCCCAGACAGCCCCTAGACAGCCCCGTCCTTACCCTTCCCCGTCTGCGAAGTTCTGATCACTACTGAGCAGACGGGGAAGGTTCCCATGGCAACAGGACGCCTTCTCAGGCATCCTGCTGTCCATGGTGCTGAACAGATCTGTGCTAAAGGCATAGATCTGTTCAGACAAAGTGTAAGTAAAATACAGTACAATACACTATATAGTGTACTGTACTGTATTATACAGACATCAGACCCACTGGATCTTCAAGAACCAAGTGGGTCTGGGTAAAAAAAAAAGTAAAAAAAAGTGAAAAAAAATGTAAAAATCATAAAACACATTTATCACTGATTAAAAATGAAAAAAATAAAATTCCCTACACATGTTTGGTATCGCCGGGTCCGTAACGACCTGATCTATAAAACGGTCATGTTACTTTCCCCGCACGGTGAACGCCATAAAAAAAATTAAAAAAAACTATTAGGAAATTGAAATTTTGCCCACCTTACTTCCCAAAAAAGGTAATAAAAGTGATCAAAAAAGTCGCATGTACGCCAAAATAGTACCAATCAAACCGTCATCTCATCCCGCAAAAATCATACCCTACCCAAGATAATCGCCCAAAAACTGAAAAAACTAAGGCTCTTAAACTATGGAAACACTAAAACATTATGTTTTTTGTTTCAAAAATGAAATCATTGTGTAAAACTTAAATAAAAAAAAAAGTATACATATTAGGTATCGCCGCGTCCGTATCGACCGGCTCTATAAAAATATCACATGACCTAACCCCTCAGATGACCACCGTAAAAAAATAAAAATAAAAACGGTGTAAAAGAAGTAATTTTTTGTCATCTTACGTCACAAAAAGTGTAATAGCAAGCGATCAAAAAGTCATATGCACCCCAAAAAAGACCCTACTTAAGATAATCACCCAAAAACTGAAAAAAACTAGGGAGACTAGAGAGGGCTCTTAGACTAGGGAGACACTAAAACATTTTATTTGTGTTAAAAATGAAATCATTGTGTAAAACTTACATAAATAAAAAAAATTGTATACATATTAGGTATCGCCGCGTCCGTGACAACCTGCTCTATAAAATTACCACATGATCTAACCTGTCAGATGAATGTTGTAAATAACAAAAAAAAAATCTATTTCTTGTTACCTTGCTGCACAGAAAAGTGTAATATAGAGCAACCAAAAATCATATGTACCCTAAGGCTGGGTTCAGACCTGAGCGTCTTTGATATGCGCGTTTAACACGCGTTTTTGACGAGCGTTTTTTGAAATAGTAAACGCGCGTTTGTGTGATTGACTGCAATGTCCTATGGCCACAAACGCGCGTCAAAACGCCCCAAAGAAGCTCAAGTACTTGTTTGAGCGTAGGGCGTTTTACAGCGCGTTTTTCAGCGCTGTAAAACGCTCAAGTGAGAACCAGGGCCATAGGGAAGCATTGGTTTTCATGTGTTGAGCGTTTTACAGCGCGTTTGAACGCGCTGTAAAACGCTCAAGTGTGAACCCAGCCTAAACAAGTACCAACAAAACTGCCAACCTATCCCGTAGTTTCTTAGATGGGGTCACTTTTTTGGAGTTTCTACTCTGGGGTTGCATCAGGGGGGCTTCAAATGGGACATGGTGTCAAAAAAACCAGTCCAGCAAAATCTGCCTTTCAAAAACCGTATGGCGTTCCTTTCCTTCTGCGCCCTGCCGTGCCCGTACAGCAGTTTATGACCACATATGAGATGTTTCTGTAAACTACAGAATCATTCTCAAATTTCATCCCCATTTGCCAATAACTCTTGTGCAACACCTAAAGGGTTAACAAAGTTTGTAAAATCAGTTTTGAATACCTTGAGGGGTGTAGTTTATAGAATAGGATCATTTTTGGGCGGTTTCTATTATGTAAGCCTCGCAAAGTGACTTCAGACCTGTAGTGGTCCCTAAAAATTGGGTTTTTGTAAATTTCTGAAAAATTTCAAGATTTGCTTCTAAACTTCTAAGCCTTGTAACATCCCCAAAAAATAAAATATCATTCCCAAAATGATCCAAACATGAAGTAGACATATGCGGAATGTAAAGTCATCACAATTTTTGGGGGTATTACTATGTATTACAGAAGTAGAGAAACTGAAACTTTGAAATTTGGCAATTTTTCAAAATTTTTGGTAAATATGGTATTTTTTTAATGAAAAAAAATGAACTTTTATGACCCAATTTTACCAGTGTCATGAAGTACAATATGTGACGAAAAAACAATCTCAGAACGGCCTGGATAAGTCAAAGCGTTTTAAAGTTATCAACACTTAAAGTGACACTAGTCAGATTTGCAAAAAATGGCCAAGTCTTTAACCGCATCCGGAACGCCTAACGCACGGATGCGTCCTGGAGGCGGTCGATTCATTCCTCCTGGACGCATCCGTGCGTCATCTCGCGAGAGGCGAGATTTCCTGTGAAGGCGCGTGCGTTCACTGGATCGGAAGGTAAGCGAGTGGATCTCCAGCCTGCCAGCGGCGGCTATCGTTCGCTGGCAGGCTGGAGATGCGATTTTTTTAACCCCTAACAGGTATATTAGACGCTGTTTTGATAACAGCGTCTGATATACCTGCTACCTGGTCCTCTGGTGGTCCCTTTTGCTTGGATCGACCACCAGAGGACACAGGCAGCTCAGTAAAAGTAGCACCAAACTACACTACACTACACCCCCCCTGTCACTTATTAACCCCTTATTAACCCCTGATCACCCCATATAGACTCCCTGATCACCCCCCTGTCATTGATCACCCCCCTGTCATTGATCACCCCCCTGTAAGGCTCCATTCAGACGTCCGTATGTTTTTTACGGATCCACGGATACATGGATCAAATCCGCAAAACACATACGGACGTCTGAATGGAGCCTTACAGGGGGGTGATCAATGACAGGGGGTGATCAGGGAGTCTGTATGGGGTGATTACCCCCCTGTCATTGATCAACCCCCTGTCATTGATCACCCCCCTGTAAGGCTCCATTCAGACGTCCGTATGTGTTTTGCGGATCCGCAAAACACATACGGACGTCTGAATGGAGCCTTACAGGGGGGTGATCAATGACGGGGGGGTGATCACCCCATATAGACTCCCTGATCACCCACCTGTAAGGCTCCATTCAGACATTTTTTTGGCACAAGTTAGCGGAAATTGTTTTTTTTTTTTTTTCTTACAAAGTCTCATATTTCACTAACTTGTGTCAAAAAATAAAATCTCACATGAACTCACCATACCCCTCACGGAATCCAAATGCGCAAATTTTTTTAGACATTTATATTCCACATGTGACCCCATTTCGGAAAGAAGACACCCCAAGGTATTCTGTGAGGGGCATATTGAGTCCATGAAAGATTGAAATTTTTGTCCCAAGTTAGCGGAAAGGGAGACTTTGTGAGAAAAAACTAAAAAAAAATCAATTTCCGCTAACTTGTGCCAAAAAAAAAAATCTATGAACTCGCCATGCCCCTCATTGAATACCTTGGGGTGTCTTCTTTCCAAAATGGGGTCACATGAGGGGTATTTATACTGCCCTGGCATTTTAGGGGCCCTAAAGCGTGAGAAGAAGTCTGGGATCCAAATGTCTAAAAATGCCCTCCTAAAAGGAATTTGGGCCCCTTTGCGCATCTAGGCTGCAAAAAAGTGTCACACATCTGGTATCGCCGTACTCAGGAGAAGTTGGGCAATGTGTTTTGGGGTGTCATTTTACATATACCCATGCTGGGTGAGATAAATATCTTGGTCAAATGCCAACTTTGTAAAAAAAAAATGGGAAAAGTTGTCTTTTGCCGAGATATTTATCTCACCCAGCATGAGTATATGTAAAAAGACACCCCAAAACACATTGCCCAACTTCTCCTGAATACAGCGATACCACATGTGTGGCACTTTTTTGCAGCCTAGGTGGGCAAAGGGGCCCATATTCCAAAGAGCACCTTTAGGATTTCACAGGTCATTTACCTACTTACCACACATTAGGGCCCCTGGAAAATGCCAGGGCAGTATAACAACTCCACAAGTGACCCCATTTTGGAAAGAAGACACCCCAAGGTATTCGCTGATGGGCATAGTGAGTTCATGGAAGTTTTTATTTTTTGTCACAAGTTAGTGGAATATGAGACTTTGTAAGGAAAAAAAATAAAATAAAATAAATCATCATTTTCCGCTAAATTGTGACAAAAAATAAAAAGTTCTATGAACTCACTATGCCCATCAGCGAATACCTTAGGGTGTCTACTTTCCGAAATGGGGTCATTTGTGGGGTGTTTGTACTGTCTGGCCATTGTAGAACCTCAGGAAACATGACAGGTGCTCAGAAAGTCAGAGCTGCTTCAAAAAGCGGAAATTCACATTTTTGTACCATAGTTTGTAAACGCTATAACTTTTACCCAAACCATTTTTTTTTACCCAAACATTTTTTTTTATCAAAGACATGTAGAACAATAAATGTAGATAGAAATTTATATATGGATGTCGTTTTTTTAAAAAAAAAATTACAACTGAAAGTGAAAAATGTCATTTTTTTGCAAAAATTTGGTTAAATTTCGATTAATAACAAAAAAAGTAAAAATGTCAGCAGCAATAAAATACCACCAAATGAAATCTCTATTAGTGAGAAGAAAAGGAGGTAAAATTCATTTGGGTGGTAAGTTGCATGACCGAGCAATAAACGGTGAAAGTACTGTAGGTCAGAAGTGTAAAAAGTGGTCATTAAGGGGGTTTAAGCTAGGGGGGCTGAAGGGGTTAAGCCAGTTCTACTTGACACCAGTTTGATAAATCTCCCCCAATGAGTCTAGCTGAATTATTTATTGCTGTAGAACTACAAGGCACAGCATGCCCTGAAGTCTAGAGGCTTTGCTGTAGAGATGGAGATGTGAGATCTGTATTGGGTCGGGAATCTCCAAAGCCGGAAGAAAGGAGGGTAAGGATTTGGGAAGGGGGCAGTAACTTCTCCGCTACAGGTGCGGACGTGGTAATGATGGAGTACTCACGTGTCACATCCAACTGACGAGTGACCGCTCTGTGCCCAGCGCCGCCTTATATACCCCGATGACATCACAATAGAGATTGCTGCTGGGTGACATCACAATGCACAAGCACGGTGCTGGGGGCCATGCAGAGCGGCCATCTTTCCCTACAACAATACCATCCATCAAATAGTAGTTGTTTTAGGATTCGTACGAAATAGTGACAGGAATGAACTGACAGCCCGAGGCGCCTTCACTGCGACTGAGCATCGGTCCATTCATCTGAAGGAGGCTCGGAGAAATCCATGAGCTTCCAGCCAATACAACACCATTCACGGATTGGATGCGAATCGAATTTTTCATGTAATTCGGATAAAATTCCACTTTGTCAACTTTGAGTCGCTCATCTCTACACCGGACATTGTAAAGCTAACATTTAGTTTATTAAATTCCCTTTAAATCTAAGAAATGAGCGCTATGTATCTAATCCTATCCTGTGTGATACTGCCTGCTGAGCTATGTATCTAATCCTATCCTGTGTGATACCGTCTGCTGAGCTGTGTATCTAATCCTATCCTGTGTGATACTGTCTGCTGAGCTGTGTATCTAATCCTATCCTGTGTGATACTGTCTGCTAAGCTGTGTATCTAATCCTATCCTGTGTGATACTGTCTGCTGAGCTGTGTATCTAATCCTATCCTGTGTGATACAGTCTGCTGAGCTGTGTATCTAATCCAGTCCTGTGTGATACTGACTGCTGAGCTGTGTATCTAATCCTATCCTGTGTGATACTGTCTGCTGAGCTGTGTATCTAATCCTATCCTGTGTGATACTGTCTGCTAAGCTGTGTATCTAATCCTATCCTGTGTGATACTAACTGCTGAGCTGTGTATCTAATCCTGTCCTGTGTGATACTGTCTGCTGAGCTATGTATCTAATCCTATCCTGTGTGATACAGTCTGCTGAGCTGTGTATCTAATCCTATCCTGTGTGATACTGAATGCTGAGCTGTGTATCTAATCCTATTCTGTGTGATACTGCCTGCTGAGCTATGTATCTAATCCTATCCTGTGTGATACCGTCTGCTGAGCTGTGTATCTAATCCTATCCTGTGTGATACTGTCTGCTGAGCTGTGTATCTAATCCTATCCTGTGTGATACTGTCTGCTAAGCTGTGTATCTAATCCTATCCTGTGTGATACTAACTGCTGAGCTGTGTATCTAATCCTGTCCTGTGTGATACTGTCTGCTGAGCTATGTATCTAATCCTATCCTGTGTGATACAGTCTGCTGAGCTGTGTATCTAATCCTATCCTGTGTGATACTGAATGCTGAGCTGTGTATCTAATCCTATTCTGTGTGATACTGCCTGCTGAGCTATGTATCTAATCCTATCCTGTGTGATACCGTCTGCTGAGCTGTGTATCTAATCCTATCCTGTGTGATACTGCCTGCTGAGCTATGTATCTAATCCTATCCTGTGTCATACTGTCTGCTGAGCTGTGTATCTAATCCTATCCTGTGTGATACTGCCTGCTGAGCTATGTATCTAATCCTATCCTGTGTGATACTGACTGCTGAGCTATGTATCTAATCCTATCCTGTGTGATACTGTCTGCTGAGCTGTGTATCTAATCCTCTCCTGTGTGATACTGTCTGCTGAGCTGTGTATCTAATCCTATCCTGTGTGATACTGTCTGCTGAGCTGTGTATCTAATCCTATCCTGTGTGATACCGTCTGCTGAGCTGTGTATCTAATCCTATCCTGTGTGATACTGACTGCTGAGCTATGTATCTAATCCTATCCTGTGTGATACTGTCTGCTGAGCGCTGTATCTAATCCTATCCTGTGTGATACAGTCTGCTGAGCTGTGTATCTAATCCTATCCTGTGTGATACTGACTGCTGAGCTGTGTATCTAATCCTATCCTGTGTGATACTGTCTCCTGAGCGGTGTATCTAATCCTATGTTATAGTCTGCTGAGCTGTGTATCTAATCCTATCCTGTGTGATACTGACTGCTGAGCTGTGTATCTGATCCTATCCTGTGTGATACTGACTGCTGAGCTGTGTATCTAATCCTATCCTGTGTGATACTGTCTGCTGAGCTGTGTATCTAATCCTATCCTGTGTGATACCGTCTGCTGAGCTGTGTATCTAATCCTATCCTATGTGATACTGTCTGCTGAGCTGTGTATCTAATCCTATCCTGTGTGATACCGTCTGCTGAGCTGTGTATCTAATCCTATCCTGTGTGATACTGTCTGCTGAGCTGTGTATCTAATCCTATCCTGTGTGATACTGACTGCTGAGCTATGTATCTAATCCTATCCTGTGTGATACTGTCTGCTGAGCTGTGTATCTAATCCTCTCCTGTGTGATACTGTCTGCTGAGCTGTGTATCTAATCCAGTCCTGTGTGATACTGTCTGCTGAGCTGTGTATCTAATCCTATCCTGTGTGATACTGACTGCTGAGCTGTGTATCTAATCCTATCCTGTGTGATACTGTCTGCTGAGCTGTGTATCTAATCCTATCCTGTGTGATACTGACTGCTGAGCTGTGTATCTAATCCTATCCTGTGTGATACTGTCTGCTGAGCTGTGTATCTAATCCTATCTTGTGTGATACTGTCTGCTGAGCTGTGTATCTAATCCTATCCTGTGTGATACCGTCTGCTGAGCTGTGTATCTAATCCTATCCTATGTGATACTGTCTGCTGAGCTGTGTATCTAATCCTCTCCTGTGTGATACTGTCTGCTGAGCTGTGTATCTAATCCTATCCTGTGTGATACTGTCTGCTGAGCTGTGTATCTAATCCTATCCTGTGTGATACTGTCTGCTGAGCTGTGTATCTAATCCTCTCCTGTGTGATACTGTCTGCTGAGCTGTGTATCTAATCCAGTCCTGTGTGATACTGTCTGCTGAGCTGTGTATCTAATCCAGTCCTGTGTGATACTGACTGCTGAGCTGTGTATCTAATCCTATCCTGTGTGATACTGTCTGCTGAGCTGTGTATCTAATCCTATCCTGTGTGATACTGTCTGCTGAGCTGTGTATCTAATCCTCTCCTGTGTGATACTGTCTGCTGAGCTGTGTATCTAATCCAGTCCTGTGTGATACTGTCTGCTGAGCTGTGTATCTAATCCAGTCCTGTGTGATACTGTCTGCTGAGCTGTGTATCTAATCCTATCCTGTGTGATACTGACTGCTGAGCTGTGTATCTAATCCTGTCCTGTGTGATACTGTCTGCTGAGCTGTGTATCTAATCCTATCCTGTGTGATACTGACTGCTGAGCTGTGTATCTAATGCTATCCTGTGTGATACTGACTGCTGAGCTGTGTATCTAATCCTATCCTGTGTGATACTGTCTGCTGAGCTGTGTATCTAATCCTATCCTGTGTGATACTGTCTCCTGAGCGGTGTATCTAATCCTATGTTATAGTCTGCTGAGCTGTGTATCTAATCCTATCCTGTGTGATACTGACTGCTGAGCTGTGTATCTGATCCTATCCTGTGTGATACTGTCTGCTGAGCTGTGTATCTAATCCAGTCCTGTGTGATACTGACTGCTGAGCTGTGTATCTAATCCTATCCTGTGTGATACTGTCTGCTGAGCTGTGTATCTAATCCTATCCTGTGTGATACCGTCTGCTGAGCTGTGTATCTAATCCTATCCTATGTGATACTGTCTGCTGAGCTGTGTATCTAATCCTATCCTGTGTGATACCGTCTGCTGAGCTGTGTATCTAATCCTATCCTGTGTGATACTGTCTGCTGAGCTGTGTATCTAATCCTATCCTGTGTGATACTGTCTGCTGAGCTGTGTATCTAATCCTATCCTGTGTGATACTGACTGCTGAGCTGTGTATCTAATCCTATCCTGTGTGATACTGACTGCTGAGCTGTGTATCTAATCCTATCCTGTGTGATACTGATTGCTGAGCTGTGTATCTAATCCTATCCTGTGTGATACTGTCTGCTGAGCTGTGTATCTAATCCTATCCTGTGTGATACTGTCTGCTGAGCTGTGTATCTAATCCTATCCTGTGTGATACTGTCTGCTGAGCTGTGTATCTAATCCTATCCTGTGTGATACTGACTGCTGAGCTGTGTATCTAATCCTATCCTGTGTGATACAGTCTGCTGAGCTGTGTATCTAATCCTATCCTGTGTGATACAGCCTGCTGAGCTGTGTATCTAATCCTCTCCTGTGTGATACTGACTGCTGAGCTGTGTATCTAATCCTATCCTGTGTGATACTGACTGCTGAGCTGTGTATCTAATCCTATCCTGTGTGATACCGTCTGCTGAGCTGTGTATCTAATCCTATCCTATGTGATACTGTCTGCTGAGCTGTGTATCTAATCCTATCCTGTGTGATACCGTCTGCTGAGCTGTGTATCTAATCCTATCCTGTGTGATACTGTCTGCTGAGCTGTGTATCTAATCCTATCCTGTGTGATACTGACTGCTGAGCTGTGTATCTAATCCTATCCCATGTGATATTGTCTGATGAGCTGTGTATCTAATCCTATCCTGTGTGATACTGACTGCTGAGCTGTGTATCTAATCCTATCCTGTGTGATACTGACTGCTGAGCTGTGTATCTAATCCTATCCTGTGTGATACTGTCTGCTGAGCTGTGTATCTAATCCTATCCTGTGTGATACTGACTGCTGAGCTGTGTATCTAATCCAGTCCTGTGTGATACTGACTGCTGAGCTGTGTATCTAATCCTATCCTGTGTGATACTGACTACTAAGCTGTGTTTTTGGGACCCCCACCGATGGGCTGTTTGAGCACAGCGCCGTACATTGTATAGTGGCCGTGCTTGGTATTGCGCTCAGCTCCATTCGCTTCTATAGGTCGTGTGATCGATGAACGTGGCCTAGAAAAAGCTGCGAGAGGGCCGCAAGGCTTAAAGGAGCGACAAAGCTGACCCTCGCCGGTCAGAGGATAGATCATCAGTTAGAACAAACTGTGTTTTTGGAACTCCCTTAGAAGTGAATGAAAAGCCCGCGGAGAGTTCGCCTTCGTCTTGGGGGCCCCCGTCCTAGGTGGGAGACGCACCTTTGTGGCATTGGGGGCATATACTAGCGACATGTCCCCACCGTATGGGATGAGACGATTTCTGTGACTCTCTCTCATCCAGGGTGGGACGCCCCCACCTCCCAGCAGGCCGGACAGTCCTGGATTTCCGTATCCACTCCACCATTCCCCGGCCTGTGCGCTCTCCAACGATGACATCACTGCGTCACGTCTGCTGCTGGGGGGGGGGGGGGACAAAGGGAAATGGCGGAGATAGAGGCGTGGCTTAGTGGCGCTAAGCACGGGGTTGGTGTGGTCCCTACTAGAGTTTTTCTGGGGTCAGGAGCGGGGCCCTGTAGGTGGTGACCACCCTGATAAGTGCAGCGCCCCCTACACTGTTTACCGGGGACTGCACAGTTTTAGCAACACCTGTACCAAATACCGAGAGCGGCTCAGTCTATGCAAGTAAACAGGACTGAGCAGCAAGTCCTGGCAGACTATATTATATCTACACCTACGAGTTCCCATTCACCACACAGTCCTCTCCGACTGAAGCATCTTCTTGACCTAATTTAGTCATTATCCTCCTGCGCGCCGACGCGAAGAACTACAATTCCCGAAATGCAAAGCCGAGGCCTCTAGCAGGTCTGCGTAAACATAAGACCAAGAGCACAGACTACATTTCCCGGCATGCAGCGGAAGCTGTCACGTTCGCGCATGCGTACAACCCAAACGGTTACCATGCGGCTTCAACGGCGAGTGCGACGCCAACCAAGCTTACGCAGCCTAGCCCTTCTAGCCCCGCCCTCGAGGAGGGGGATTGGCGGAGACGTGGCGGCTGCACCTACTATTGGTCGGTCGGGCCGTGCTCTCAGTTAGTGTGCGCTCAGGAGGCGGCTCTGGTTTTTCTTTCTCCAGAATCTTCTTCCCGTTGCTGGCTCCGTGCTCTCTTCTCTCAGCCGCCGCCAAGATGATGGGCCGCCCGGTACTAGTGCTAAGTGAGTATACTCCGGGGAGGCGAGGCTTAGGGGGAGGCAATCCGCTCAGTCCTAGTCTGGGCCCCTGAGGGCCACTGCCTGGAGGCTTCTGCGTGCTGTGTGACCAGCCCCATAGCTCTGCTTATCTTGGTGTCTAATTATGTAAATGAGGGTCACCTGTCTTGTCCTCTGCACCGTTATACTGCATCAATTATAACCTCGCTTCTAGGAATTGTTGCCTAGCAACCCGCTAGCCCCATAGTGGGTGACTACCTGTGTGACCCTGCAGGTAAATATGGCCGCCACTCCTAGAGCCAGAAGAAGATCCGCTGAAGACAAGTGATTGTGGCAACGGAGGAATCGCCGCCGTCCGGCGGATCTCAGCAATAGCGCAATTCTTTTCCAAATCTACACTTGCTGTCAGTGAATGGAAACTGAAACCCCATCCTGGCCTGGTGCTTCTGACAGCTCAGGGTTTGTCGCAGTGTATTCTGTCTAGACAATCGCTAAACACATCAGTTTGTTACAATGTGTCAGCCTGCAGTGCAAAGAGGGATGCCTAGACTGGATACATTGTAACAAACCCTCAGCTGTGTGAACGATTCAGCCTGTCTGTCAAGATTATCATTATCGGGGCGAGAGGGCAGATCTGTCACATGACTGGTGAGGGACCCGGCTGTAATCGGGTTTCTATATTCTGTTTCCATTCACTAACAGCAAGCAGATCTGGTCAGTGGTGAAGCACACATTCTTAGTACTAAGTGGCAGAACTTGCCGTTATACACTGTAGTCACAGACGGAGTGTGAGCTCACGGGGTTAGTCTGAGGGATCGGGCAGGTGAGGTGCACTGTGGGTACTCTGTGGACAGACGGAGTGTTAGCTCACGGGGTTAGTCTGTGGGATCGGGCAGGTGAGGTGCACTGTGGGTACTCTGTGGACAGACGGAGTGTTAGCTCACGGGGTTAGTCTGAGGGATCGGACAGGTGAGGTGCACTGTGGGTACTCTGTGGACAGACGGAGTGTTAGCTCACGGGGTTAGTCTGAGGGATCGGACAGGTGAGGTGCACTGTGGGTACTCTGTGGACAGACGGAGTGTTAGCTCACGGGGTTAGTCTGTGGGATCGGACAGGTGAGGTGCACTGTGGGTACTCTGTGGACAGCCGGAGTGTTAGCTCACGGGGTTACGTTGTGGGATCGGACAGGTGAGGTGCACTGTGGGTACTCTGTGGACAGACGGAGTGTTAGCTCACGGGGTTAGTCTGTGGGATCGGGCAGGTGAGGTGCACTGTGGGTACTCTGTGGACAGACGGAGTGTTAGCTCACGGGGTTAGTCTGAGGGATCGGACAGGTGAGGTGCACTGTGGGTACTCTGTGGACAGACGGAGTGTTAGCTCACGGGGTTAGTCTGTGGGATCGGACAGGTGAGGTGCACTGTGGGTACTCTGTGGACAGACGGAGTGTGAGCTCACGGGGTTAGTCTGAGGGATCGGACAGGTGAGGTGCACTGTGGGTACTCTGTGGACAGACGGAGTGTGAGCTCACGGGGTTAGTCTGAGGGATCGGACAGGTGAGGTGCACTGTGGGTACTCTGTGGACAGACGGAGTGTGAGCTCACGGGGTTAGTCTGAGGGATCGGACAGGTGAGGTGCACTGTGGGTACTCTGTGGACAGACGGAGTGTGAGCTCACGGGGTTAGTCTGAGGGATCGGACAGGTGAGGTGCACTGTGGGTACTCTGTGGACAGACGGAGTGTGAGCTCACGGGGTTAGTCTGAGGGATCGGACAGGTGAGGTGCACTGTGGGCCGGATCCCGCCTCCTTCTGATCATGTGATGTTTTCAGGTCAGAACATTAAGCGAGAGTCTGGGAGGAAGGTCCAGACCGGGAACATAAACGCGGCTAAGGTAAGTGCCGTGGAGGAGGGTTAACGCTTCCCCCGTCACGGGCGAGACACCTGACCGCTCCCTTTCTCTTGTAGACCATCGCGGACGTCATCCGCACCTGCCTGGGACCTCGCGCCATGATGAAGGTGAGTGACCTCTTAGATTGTGAGCTCTGCAGCACCGGGTACGGGAAGCCATAGCAGTAAATCCTTCTTACTTTCCAGATGTTAATGGATCCAATGGGAGGAATTGTGATGACCAACGACGGGAACGCCATCCTGCGAGAGGTGGGTGAGACCCTAATGCTGTCCTGCTCGCACAGCTGGCTGGTGTTACAATGTGTCGGCGCAGGCAGCAATCCACTGACTGCCAAGTACGACAGCACCACAATGAGGGGCTCCAGGCTCGTCCAACAGTAGGGGGCGGTATGGTGCGCGCATGCTGACGCTCTCCCTCCGTTCTCCTCTAGATCCAGGTGCAGCACCCGGCCGCCAAATCCATGATTGAGATCAGCCGCACACAGGACGAGGAGGTTGGCGACGGCACCACATCAGTCATCATCCTGGGTGAGGCTGGCGCTCCGCGGGTTGTCGGGTGGTACCGAGGTTCTCGTCTTTTCTCACGCCCCCTCTTCTCTCCACAGCCGGGGAGATGCTGTCCGTTGCCGAGCAGTTCCTGGAGCAGCAGATACATCCCACCGTGGTGATCAGCGCCTACCGCAAGGCCCTGGATGACATGATCAGCACCCTGAAGGAGATCAGGTGAGCGCCGCGTTGCCGCATGCCACCCTTCTGGAGCTCTGGTGAAGGTGGGGGAGGGGTGCACTTTTGTATACTGTGTGGGTGCTGATCCTACCTCCCCATTCGCAGCACCCCAGTGGACACCAGCGACCGGCAGCTGATGCTGAAGATCATCAACAGCTCTATCAACACCAAGGCCATCAAGCTCTGGGCGGACATGGCCTGCAACATCGCCCTGGACGCCGTCAAGACGGTGGAGTTAGAAGAGAATGGCAGGAAGGAGTTTGACATTAAGAAGTACGCCAAGGTGGAGAAGGTGAGTCCTGCGGAGAGGGACGCGAGGCCCCTCGTACAGATTTCCATGTCCTGACTTTGCTGTCGTCTCCAGATTCCAGGCGGAATCATCGAGGATTCCTATGTCCTGAAAGGTGTCATGGTGAACAAGGACGTCACCCACCCCAAGATGAGGAGGGTAATCAAGAACCCGCGCATCCTCCTCCTCGACTGCTCCTTGGAGTACAAGAAGGGAGAGAGCCAGGTACGGGCGCCTCGCGTAGACTGAAATATTCTGTGCCTGTACCGTCCCAGCGCCAATGTCGCACACCTGTATACAGGCAGCTCCACCTAGTGGTGGCTACAGGAAACGGATATATTTTTTTTTTTTTTGTTCGAGTAGACTGAGATTGAGATCACTCGGGAGGAAGACTTTGCCCGTATCCTGCAGCTGGAAGAAGAATATATCCAGCACATCTGTGAAGACATCGTCAGACTGAAGCCCGACCTGGTGATCACAGAGAAGGGAATCTCCGGTAAGAGCCGCGCTCCTCGTTCCATACGGACAGGACTCTACACCTGCTCTATTGTTCCCTTATTTCAGGGTGGGGAGAATGAAGTCTCATATCCCCTATGACATTTTCCATAAGAAAGTTGCTGGTGGTCTGACCATGGAACCATGAGAATGAGGGGGGGTCCCAGAGTTTCCTGAGGGAGATACTGGGGGGATCCCGGGGTTTCCTTAAGGGAGATACTGGGGGGTCCCGGGGTTTCCTGAGGGAGATACTGGGGGGGTCCCGGGGTTTCCTGAGGGAGATAATCCCAAAGACGAAAACTTCTTAAATATCTGATCTATTAGATGTGAGTCCCCAATATTTGCTTTTTGTTTCCCTCTTTTAGATCTTGCTCAGCATTACCTGGTCAAAGCCAACATCACCGCCATCCGGAGGGTGCGCAAGACTGACAACAACAGAATCGCCAGGTGATCTGATGGGCGGTGATGACACGCGGGGCATCGTGTGATGTCCTATAGTTAATGGGACTACGTTGTGAAATCGCTGTCGTCTGACAGACTTACTTATCCTTCACCCCCCCCCCCCCCCAGGGCTTGTGGAGCTCGTATCGCTAGCCGCACAGATGAGATCCGGGAGGAGGACATTGGCATGGGCGCCGGGCTGTTTGAGATCAAGAAGATCGGCGATGAGTATTTCACATTTATCACAGAATGCAAAGACCCCAAGGCCTGTACCATTATGCTGCGTGGGGCCAGTAAGGAGATCCTAGCCGTGAGTGATTGCCCGTGAGGTGCTGCTGCGCAAGGCCTAGTCCTGGGCCACACAGACTATAGACTGATATGTATACAATCTCTCTCATCTTGTAGGAGGTAGAGCGCAACCTTCAGGACGCCATGCAGGTCTGCCGCAACGTAATGATTGACCCATACCTGGTGCCAGGAGGGGGGGCTTCCGAGATGAGCGTCGCCCACATCCTGACCGAGAAGTCCAAGACCATGACTGGTGTGGAGCAGTGGCCGTACCGCGCGGTGGCACAAGCTCTGGAGGTCATTCCCCGGACGCTGATTCAGAACTGCGGAGCCAGCACTATCCGGGTGCTGACGTCACTGCGGGTAAGGTGGGGGGGGGGTCCTGTAGCAGGATGTACCCCAGGGTGACGCCGGGAAACTAATCACCAGTCCTCCGTCTACAGGCAAAGCACACACAGGAAGGCTTCCAGACCTGGGGCGTGGACGGCGAGACCGGCGTGCTGGCGGACATGAGAGACCTGGGGATCTGGGAGCCCCTAGTTGTCAAACTGCAAACTTACAAGACGGCTGTCGAGGTAAGGAGGAGGCATCGTCTGCCTCGCGCCTCACTGAGGCCTCTGCTTTCTGTCAGATGAACCGTGCATTACAACTGCTGTCCTCTGCCGCCCACAGACCGCCATCCTGCTGCTCCGTATCGACGACATTGTGTCTGGTCACAAGAGAAAGGGAGACGACCAAGGGAGGGCTCCGCCTGCAGGTTCAGAGAACCCCCAGGAGTGATCACCTACCCCCTGGGGAAGCGGGACCCCCCGTGGCTTGCAGATCCCTCCAGCACTTGAGGAGACTTCTCGGCAGATGTCAGCCACTTCAGCTTGTTCTCTGTATACTGTGCTCTGGCGGGAGACCCCTTTATTTCTTTGTATTTATTACTGTCGGAGAGGATGGGGGAGGGCATGAAGGTAGACCGGGGGAGGGGCGCCCCACAAGTTTGGCCTACTGAGAAAAAAAATAAAAACTTAATTTCAAATGGAATCTGTCTGATGGTTTGTGTGTGTGCAGTACCTCGGTCCTCCTGCAGGGGGAGCTGTGGTTATATGGAGGCTGTTAGGAGGAACTCTACTCCCTATGAGTGCCTGTTATCCGGACAGACTATCATCCTGTAATCCGGAACACGGTGATCTGGCGCCAGCGGAAACTAATTTACTTATGACGGGGGGCAGACCGCGGGCAGTAGAACGGATTGCGCCCGTTAGGTTCACGTTATTTCCACCTTACCTGAGTAATGTCCTAAACGCGGGGCTGAGCTGCAGTACCTGACATGGCCAAGGCTGGAAGGGGGCGCTGTCTGTGGAATAACAGGCTCTTCTCTATGGGACGCCTGCTGTCTGTATCTGCACTCACTGACCTATGGAATAAAAGAAGCCCCGCGGCTGCGCTGACCCCTAACTAACCAATGAAGTTGCTCAGTGTGATTGGCCATGACACTTGACATGTGATCAGTGGTAACTCCGCCCACAAATATAATCTAGAAGAAGTGGTACAGTTGCCCATAGCAACCAAAGTTATGATTACACTTCCCAGGTTGCAGCTTAGGGCCATGTTGAGTTAAATCTTCTCACCAGTGGGGGATTGACCACTGATTATAGCTTTGTGTCCCCCCCTGAACCTCCCATGCCAATTTAGGATTTATAGAACACGACCCCTTTAAGGGCTTTGGCTCCTCCCCCTCCTCTGCGGTCAGCTGACTGCGAGTCACATGCTTCGGCAAGAAGCGCCGTAAGGTTTTTTCCTCAGAACACCGGCGCCAGACACAGAGATGAGCGCGGGGCTCGGGCTGCGGCTGCTGCTGCTGGTGGTCGGGGCGCTGGGGCTCCAGGGGGCCCCTGAGGACGAGGAGACCCGCCAGGTGAGGAGTGACGGGGGGTGCTTGTAGTGGGGGGAGACTACAACTCCCAGAATCCCCCGGGGCTGCGTGTAGCTGGGGAGTAGCTGCTTGTGTATAGACTGGCTGGACACGCTGGGGCTTGTAGTTCTTCCCCGGTCTATGGCGTCACATTGTATTGTAGATATGCGGGTGAGGCCGGTGTCTTCCTCCTGACTCATCTATACACTCGGCAGCCCCTCCCCCACCGGCTGTGACTCCGCCCCCAGGAAAGGGGAACCGAAATCAGGCCTGAGAACCAGACCATTAAAGGGGTTGTCAGGCATGATGCTGCCCCTGAATCAACAGATATAACCAATAGGGATCCGATCCTGTCCTTCAGTCGTTGGATATAACCAATGGATCCTGTCCCTAAGTTGTCGGATATAGCCAATAGGGATCGTATCCTGTCCCTTGGTTGTCAGATAGAAGTAATAGTAATCTGTTCCTGTCCCTGAGTTGTCGGACATAGCCGTTGCAGCCTCTGAGTTGTCGGCCATTACCGATGCAGCCTCTGAGTTGTCGGCCATTACCGATGCAGCCTCTGAGTTGTCGGCCATTACCGATGCAGCCTCTGAGTTGTCGGCCATTACCGATGCAGCCTCTGGGTTGTCGGCCATTACCGATGCAGCCTCTGAGTTGTCGGCCATTACCGATGCAGCCTCTGAGTTGTCGGCCATTACCGATGCAGCCTCTGAGTTGTCGGCCATTACCGATGCAGCCTCTGAGTTGTCGGCCATTACCGATGCAGCCTCTGAGTTGTCGGCCATTACCGATGCAGCCTCTGAGTTGTCGGCCATTACCGATGCAGCCTCTGGGTTGTCGGCCATTACCGATGCAGCCTCTGAGTTGTCGGCCATTACCGATGCAGCCTCTGAGTTGTCGGCCATTACCGATGCAGCCTCTGAGTTGTCGGCCATTACCGATGCAGCCTCTGGGTTGTCGGCCATTACCGATGCAGCCTCTGAGTTGTCGGACATCACTCCCGCGCCCCCATTTCTCCATCTTTCTCTCTCAGATCTACCTGCAGTTTAACCCCGGCTCCTCCAGCTCCGCGGTGAACTTGCTGCACGCCCGGGCGGTGGGGAACGGCAGCACCATCCACTACGTGTGGAGCACCATCGGGGCCCCCACCGTGCTGCTGATCTATACCGAGAGCGAGCACAGCCACCTGCGGGTCAACTGGACCAAACTGCTGTCGCCGGAGCCGTCCGGAGCCATCGCCATGGAGCCCGCGGACAGCGTGCTGTACTCCACCGCCCTCACCTTCACCAGGGTACGCCTGCGGCTCTTCTCACCCAGCTTTCCTGTAACCGTCCATCAGTGACCTCATCGATCACATGTCCGCCTCTTTCCTCAGATATTCGAATATAAAGACGTGAACAACACGGCCGACTTCTCCGGCACCTCAGACAGGTATTTCTACCCCCCCTACGACCTGTCCAGCTTTACCTGGGACAACGCCAACGACACCGTGAACTCCACCGCCTTCTCATTCCGCCTGAGCGGCGTCCAAGCGTCCGACCCCACGGGGAGCTTCAGGAATGGAAGTGTCAGCTTCAGGGTGAGTAGGACTGGGGGCGCTCGCCGCTCTGGAGAATCCTCTCCGATATTGACCTGTAGAGATCTCCTCCATCTCAGATATCTGCCTACGAGCGGCCCGGGCGGGACGCCTCCTCCCCCCGCCTCCTCCACACCGCCAACTGCACCAAGCTGGAGTTCCTGATCTCAGGGGTCCAGCCTCGGGGGAACCACTCTCGGTTTGCTCTGGAGATGGTCACACTAGAGAAGAAGTCAGGACGCAAAAAAGTGCGGTCTGTCCGCTCCATAGATGATGAGTACACCCCCACGATATTTGAGGTACGAGGCGCTGGTAGAAAGCAGGTCGCGGTGTCCAGAGGCGCTTTGTCCATAGTGACCCCTGACTTCTGTCTGTTCACCCCCAGGTGATGGAGCTGCTGCCTGATGCCCCCAATGCCAGCCACGCTCATGGCTATTTACAGTGGAAGTCTGTGGCGTACGGCTCCGTGAGCGGCACCAGGTCGGACTCCCTCCCGTGTATTGTACACAAACCTCAGGACATGAACGAGACGCTGACTGTGCCCAGCATCATCCAGGCCTTCTACGGGGAGCAGCCGAGCCACCACTACAACATGGAGGCTCTCAACGTGTCCTTCGGGATCGCAGACGGCGACTTCTATGATAAAAACAAATACCTAGCATGGTAAGTGTACCCCGAGTGTCGGTGTCCCGTGCCCCGAGTGTCGGTGTCCCGTGCCCCGAGTGTCGGTGTCCCGTGCCCCGAGTGTCGGTGTCCCGTGCCCCGAGTGTCGGTGTCCCGTGCCCCGAGTGTCGGTGTCCCGTGCCCCGAGTGTCGGTGTCCCGTGCCCCGAGTGTCGGTGTCCCGTGCCCCGAGTGTCGGTGTCCCGTGCCCCGAGTGTCGGTGTCCCGTGCCCCGAGTGTCGGTGTCCCGTGCCCCGAGTGTCGGTGTCCCGTGCCCCGAGTGTCGGTGTCCCGTGCCCCGAGGGTCGGTGTCCCGTGCCCCGAGGGTCGGTGTCCCGTGCCCCGAGGGTCGGTGTCCCGTGCCCCGAGGGTCGGTGTCCCGTGCCCCGAGGGTCGGTGTCCCGTGCCCCGAGGGTCGGTGTCCCGTGCCCCGAGGGTCGGTGTCCCGTGCCCCGAGGGTCGGTGTCCCGTGCCCCGAGGGTCGGTGTCCCGTGCCCCGAGGGTCGGTGTCCCGTGCCCCGAGGGTCGGTGTCCCGTGCCCCGAGGGTCGGTGTCCCGTGCCCCGAGGGTCGGTGTCCCGTGCCCCGAGGGTCGGTGTCCCGTGCCCCGAGGGTCGGTGTCCCTATCTTGCACCCCAAGTATTAGCGTCATTATCCCGTACCCCCAGTGTCAGTGTCATTACCCCGTACCCCGAGTGTCATTACCCCGTACCCCGAGTGTCATTACCCCGTACCCCGAGTGTCATTACCCCGTACCCCGAGTGTCATTACCCCGTACCCCGAGTGTCATTACCCCGTACCCCGAGTGTCATTACCCCGTACCCCGAGTGTCATTACCCCGTACCCCGAGTGTCATTACCCCGTACCCCGAGTGTCAGTGTGTCCTTATCCTCTATCCCAACTGTCACTGTCCTGTACCCCGAGTGTCATTGTGCTGTACCCCAATATTCTCTGTATCACATGGTGTTAATGCAGGATTCTTGGTTGCAGGTCGGCGCTGGTTGGCTACGGCACGCCCCCTCGGGACTCTTTCTCCATCTTGGTCATCAGTATAGTGGCGGTGGCGCTGGGGACGCCCTTTTTGCTGCTGATTGTGGGAGCCATCATCGTCTCACTCATGAAAAAACAAGTTTTTTCCAACTATGATCCCATAAACTAGGGGCCGGCCAAGGACCACTCCTCCATCATTTGCACATACTGACACTGAGAGCAATACCTGGGGTTTGCAGGCTCCAGTTCAGGGTCCTACGGTCCAGATGGCACAAGAGGCTGCTCCATCTGCTGAATGCACACATGGCCGCCATTCCTGAGCCCCTGCACCGCTATCAGCCTAGTCGGCCAATGGTGACCCTTCAGGTTTCCACCTTGATTTTTCCACTTGGTCATTTGAGCAACCAATCAGAATTCTGCTTTCATTTTCTTAATTACTTTGGTTGGTTGCCTTGGAGACCATCTGTTTACACGGCGACCTGTGTTGTATGAGACTTGCTGCTTTTGAATTCCGAATCTCATCATTCTCAGTGCTGGGCCCTGTATCATGTCTTCACATCCAAAGCTGCACCCACAATTCTACTGGTATGCCTCTACCTATCATTTTGCTGCAGTTGATATTGACCGCTGCCCCCTGCTGGTTGAGCGCCTGCACAGGCCATGTTGTATTGCAGTCAGGTTCAGACTCAGGTTCAGCCTCGTCTTGATCGGTTGCCAGCAGCTGAATGTTCAGTGCAGTTTTGGATGTGACTAGAGTAGCAGAAATGCAACTCAGGATCAATACATATGTAAAGAAAACTGGGTCACATGACTTTCCAGCCTTCTGATTGGCTGAGCCGATCGCTCGGGTTTCCACGTTGAGGTTATTTTTTTGTCTTTGCTGCAATTGTTTCTTTTCTATTTTTGTGTCCTTTTTACTTGAATTTTTGCTGTTTTTTGACCCCTGGATGATTTTGTGTTCTAATATTTTGTTTTCAATAAAAGGTCGAGTTTGTAACATTCTGCCTTACACATCACATGACTTGTATTCTGCTCCGTTCACATCCAGAGCTGCGATTCCTGGTTATAGGAGCAGATGGCTCGTTTCTGCATGCAGATTTGGAGGTGACTACAGTACAAGAATTACCAAAGCTTTTATCAACTTCAGGAATTAAAAAAAAAATATATTAATTTTAAGCGACATATTTACCGTTCAAACTATAAATCCAGATCCGTAGATGAAATTTTTTGGACTCACCAAACTGTTCCAGATGCAGCGGCGCCCCCTGTAGTCGTCTGGGAGTAGTGGTGTTTTCATAGCTTCCAGGTAGGGGTGGGCGATATGGCCTAAAATCTATATTGCGATATAATTTTAAGCATGTGCGATATATATCGCGATATATTGTTTTCCATATTGGGGGGGTGTTTAAACTTTTTTTTTTTTACTTTTTATTTAATAACTATTAGCCTCCTTAAGGGCTGGAACCCTTGTCCTATTCACCCTAATAGAGCTCTACTTTACACTCTCCCTGCTACACACAACAGCAGAGAGCTGACCATGGCAGCCAGCCTCTCATGTGCCCCCCCAGCCTCTCATGTGCCCCCCCAGCCTCTCATGTGCCCCCCCAGCCTCTCATGTGCCCCCCCAGCCTCTGATCCCCCCCCCCAGCCTCTGATCCGCCCCCCCAGCCTCTGATCCGCCCCCCCCAGCCTCTCCCTCTTATCAGCCCCCTCTGGAAACTCAATAACCCCCCCCCCCTCCCTCGTATTAATCATTGGTGGCAGTGGCCACAAGGTCCCCCTCCCCCCCATCATTGGTGGCAGTGGGCAGTTCCGATCGGTTACCATGGCAGCCAGGAGTCACGCTACTGAAGTCCTGGCTGCCATGGTATGTTAGTGAGCAGCATCATACTCGCGTGCGCCGTGGCCGCCAGGCGCTCCTTCTCATAGATCTGTGCAGCGCATAGCTAATGCTATAAGCATTAGCAATGCGCTGCACAGACAGAAGGAGCGCCCGGCGGCCATGGCGCACGTGAGTATAATGCTGCTCACTAACATTCCATGGCAGCCGTGACTCCTGGCTGCCATGGTAACCGATCGGAGCCCCAGCCTTACACTGCTGGGACCCCGATCGGAACTGCCCACTGCCACCAATGCAGAGACTGAAGAACATTCCCGGCACCCGACCTCTGACTGGACGCTGTGATCCGCGCGATTAACCCCTCAACTGAGGGGTTAATTGCGGCGGATCGCAGCGTGCAGTGAAAGGGGCCGGGATATGGCTGGCACATGAACGCTACGTTGGTATTCAGGCATTCATTGGTGGCGCAGTGGCCACAGTCCCTCCCCTCCTCCTCTGTTCTCATTGGTGGTCAGTGGCAGCCGTGCACAGTGGGGAGGGACTGTGCCGGCTCAGGAGAACATGGTGCGCACCGAGAGCGCGATCATATCGCGGTCCGGCGATATGCACAGAAACCATATAGTGGCACAAATTTATATCACATATCGCCCACCCCTACTTCCAGGTCATCTTGTAAGGTTATGTTCACACAGCGCAAATTTCATGTGAATTTCAACACACATTGCAGGTAAAAACCGCGTAGATTTGAAAAAGTGACTTCTCCCAGTAGACCCGTACGGAGGACGAATGGCGCTTCGTGGTGTGGGGTCAGCCTCAGTGTGAACATAGCACTGATGTGAGGAAGCAGGTATTTAAAAGGTATCTCCATTTCTGTGTCAATAAAGTTTATTGAAATGCACACATCCTAGAGGTCAGCGGCCGGCGGGGTCGTGCCCTGAGGCCAGTTTCCCACAGAACTCACATGATGTGCTTGATTCAAGAAACTTTATTTAAAACAAGGTATGCTGACATGATTTGTCTGTTTCAAGAAACTTTATAGAAAACAGGAGACGTCCTTTCAGTCCTTGCTTCAGATAAACGTCTCCTTCATCGCCCCTTCACCCTTCACACTAGACGGCCTCTTCTGTCCAGGCCTTATCGCCCGTAGCAACCAATTAGAGTCCACATCCTATTTCCTGCTCTTCTGATTGGTTGTTAAAGGGAACAAGGACAGATACACGAGGCCTGTGATTAGTACTATCACCCTACCACGGCCACCTACAGACAACTGTACATGAAGTCCTACTGCAAGCTCATCCTATAAAGTTCATGTGGGGTCCTAACGCAGCGTCCATAGAGGGGCACAATCGGCCTGTTGCCCCATAGAGGATTGGTGGCTAAGGCCAAGGGTATAAAGTCCGTGAAGATGCTGAGGATGTTCTGTCGCCATCATCTTCTGGCTCATGGTCCAGTCTGGGGCCTCACTGGGTGTCATGTCCAGGATGGAAGATCTCCGCGGCATCTTACTGCTACTCCATGGCGCGCTCCCCCGTCTCGGGGTCGACCCCCACATCCGTCTCTACAAGGCCAAGAGACGTTCAGTTAGACATTGATGGAGGCTCATCATATAAAACAGCTGATCACACCAGGGGCCACACTGCACCCCAGAGCGGGGCCCGAAAAGGAGAGTCTACAACATGAGATATAAAGAGTTAACCCATTTCTATCTGACAGATACATAGTGATGTATCCTGCAGACTATTACACCTCTGACCTCTAGAGATCTGCAGAACATCGCTCTGTCCTCTCTACCTCCTGACAGATACATAGTGATATATCCTGCAGATTATTACACCTCTGACCTCTCTAGAGATCTGCAGAACATCGCTCTGTCCTCTCTACCTCCTGACAGATACATAGTGATATATCCTGCAGATTATTACACCACTGACCTCTCTAGAGATCTGCAGAACATCGCTCTGTCCTCTCTACCTCCGGACAGATATACAGTATAGTGATATATCCTGCAGATTATTACACCACTGACCTCTAGAGATCTGCAGAACATCGCTCTCTCCCTCCTGACAGATACATAGTGATATATCCTGCAGATTATTACACCTCTCTAGAGATCTGCAGAACATCGCTCTGTCTTCTCTACCTCCTGACAGATACACAGTGATATATCCTGCAGATTATTACACCTCTGACCTCTCTAGAGATCTGCAGAACATCGCTCTGTCCTCTCTACCTCCTGACAGATACACAGTGATATATCCTGCAGAATATTAAACCTCTGACCTCTCTAGAGATCTGCAGAACATCGCTCTCTACCTCCTGACAGATACACAGTGATATATCCTGCAGATTATTACACCTCTCTAGAGATCTGCAGAACATCGCTCTCTACCTCCTGACATATACACAGTGATATATTCTGCAGATTATTACACCTCTGACCTCTCTAGAGATCTGCAGAACATCGCTCTGTCCTCTCCACCTTCTGACAGATACATAGTGATACATCCTGCAGATTATTACACCACTAGAGATCTGCAGCACATTACTCACCCATGCTGGAGATGCTGGGGGATGGAGGGGACCCTACAGGACGATGCTGCTCCCCGCGGTAGGACACAGAAGAGTACGCAGAATCGGAGTCCGGCTTCTCTAGGTCTGGATGGATCTGCATAGAGTCTATGTGGTGATGGGTGAGGTGCAGACGTGGGGACAGCGGCAGGCCGGACACATCGCCCTCATATCCACCATTGAAGACGCTGACATCTGATGGCGGCGTCCCGTCGCCTGCTGCTTGCTCCACGCCTTCTCCGTTTTCTGTCGGGTGGAAATTAAATGCGGCGATGGAGGCATTGTTGGGTGACCATTTCTCGTTGGTTTTCGCTGGTGACATTTCAGCAATGTGGACATCTAGAAGACAGAAGACAGACAGCGAAGACGTGACCAGGTCATCTCCATTCGGTTGCATACTCCAGAAGTTGCCTACACGAGGGCAGCTGCGTGCACATGCATATACACTGCATCCATTGAGTTCAATAGGAGCTGTCTAAATATAGGTGTAGTGGGCTCCCCCTAGTGGTGACATGAGGCGGACAGAATTGTATTATTTATCTCAACGTGGTCTGTTCTCTATTACCAAACACTGCCACGCCATCTGTGGGAGGGGACTGGTATTGCAGCTGAGCTCCACTGAAGTGAATGGGGATAGGATGCGATACCAGACACGGCCGGTACCACGGCGCCACCCTGGGCTGAATTCTGCTAGAAATTCATAACCTTGACTTCAGTGGCTGTACAATATAAATGGTGGGGGTGACCAGAAGACGACACCCCTCCCCCATTACAGTGACAGGACAAGGGATGAGGCAGGTTGTTTGGAGATTGTCTCTCTCGTGTCTGCGATCGCTGCTGAGAAAACCGGTCCAACAACTTCTCCTGCTGAGAACCGGGAGGCAGCGCCATGGCCGAGAGGCTGGGCTGTTAACTCTTTATTGCCCTGCGTCCACTCCTCCAGCCAGTGGCGTAGCTAGAAATGACTGGGCCCCACAGCAAATTTTTGAATGGGGCCCCCTCCCCCAGTAATTTTTTCGCAACCCCTTCCTTTCATGCCGCCCCCATTCCTGTGGCCAGTAAAGGGGCCCGGCCGCTGCTCCATCCGTTTCTTACACTGTCTGTACTGCCACTGTATATAATGTCATTGTGTAATTCTGTTGAGGGGGCCCTGACCAAATCTTTTAGTCCTCCTCCTCCTGGATGGGCCCCTTCTGGGTCCGGGCCCCAAAGCAGCCGCTTCCCCTATAGCTACGCCCCTGACTCCAGGTTTCATACATAGAATCTGATACATTCAGCACCCCAGTGCACATGACTCCAACTACTGGCTACAGGCGGTACTGCATGCTGGAAAAACTATAAATGCTTGCAGTCTATGGGCCTCGGTGCTACAGGACTGGACTTCTATTTAGATTGTTAGCTCCCATGGCCCACCCACTCTTTGTAATGTGCTGTGGAATATTCTGGGGATGGATATATATAAGGGATGCATTATTCTGTACGGATCCGATAGAACAGGCAACAGTTCATAAAACACAGGCTAGATGACATGAATGGTGGGGCAAATTTCTTGAGTTTAATGTCAGGTCATGCCAGGTAAAATCCACATGGGTCCCCCCCTTACGATAAATGCACCCAGCAACCCGAGTGCCCCCTCCTCCGCACACACAGCTGGCACCTAGAGGTCAGTACTGCAGGGGAGGACATGAAGATGGCAGACCCTCCTCAGCCCAACATCTCACCCTACCCAAGTCATCCCCATAGAAAACCCACTATACACCTGGCAGGTGAGGCCCCAGCGGGTGCACAGCTTACATCTAGCCTGGGGCGAAGAGGTTTTATAATAGTGTAATATCTGCCCCGACTTGTCTGCAGCGTGACTGCAATGTAATGGTATGTAAGAGCATGGGAATCTGTCTGTCCCCTATCTATTATCTATCTACCGTATTTTTCTCCCTATAAGACGCCCTTTTTCCCCCCAAAGTGGAGAAAAATGTCAGTGCGTCTTATGGGGCAAAAACTAATTAGTACCGCAGGACGGGGAAGTGGTGAATGCAGCGCTCTCCGGGCTCTGTACTCACCGCTTTCCGGTCCTCTGGTGTCAGCTACGCTGTGGCTGCGCACAGCATGAGGGCGCTCTATGACCTCACACTGTGCACGTCAGTAACACAGCACAGTCGACGTCAGGAAGAAGAGAGAGCACTGCAGGTGAGGGGCGGCGGCGGCCGGAGCAGGAAAGGTAGGTGGGTATTTTATGTGATATGAGGCATGGGGGCTGATCTGAGGTCTGATTGGGGGTCATTCACATTGGGGTCTCATCTGAGGTCTGATTGGGGTCATTCACATTGGGGTCTGATCTGAGGTCTGATTGGGGGTCATTCACATTGCGGTCTGATCTGAGGTCTGATTGGGGTCATTCACATTGGGGTCTGATCTGAGGTCTGATTGGGGGTCATTCACATTGCGGTCTGATCTGAGGTCTGATTGGGGGTCATTCACATTGGGGTCTGATCTGAGGTCTGATTGGGGTCATTCACATTGGGGTCTGATCTGAGGTCTGATTGGGGTCATTCACATTGGGGTCTGATCTGAAGTCTGATTGGGGTCATTCACATTGGGGTCTGATCTGAGGTCTGATTGGGGTCATTCACATTGCGGTCTGATCTGAGGTCTGATTGGGGTCATTCACATTGGGGTCTGATCTGAGGTCTGATTGGGGTCATTCACATTGCGGTGTGATCTGAGGTCTGATTGGGGGTCATTCACATTGGGGTCTGATTTGAGGTCTGATTGGGGTCATTCACATTGCGGTGTGATCTGAGGTCTGATTGGGGGTCATTCACATTGCGGTCTGATCTGAGGTCTGATTGGGGGTCATTCACATTGCGGTCTGATCTGAGGTCTGATTGGGGGTCATTCACATTGGGGTCTGATCTGAGGTCTGATTGGGGTCATTCACATTGGGGTCTGATCTGAGGTCTGATTGGGGTCATTCACATTGGGGTCTGATCTGAGGTCTGATTGGGGTCATTCACATTGGGGTCTGATTGAGGTCATTCACATTGCGGTCTGATCTGAGGTCTGATTGGGGTCATTCACATTGGGGTCTGATCTGAGATCTGATTGGGGTCATTCACATTGGGGTCTGATCTGAGGTCTGATTGGGGGTCATTCACATTGCGGTGTGATCTGAGGTCTGATTGGGGTCATTCACATTGGGGTCTGATCTGAGGTCTGATTGGGTTCATTCACATTGCGGTGTGATCTGAGGTCTGATTGAGGGTCTTAATAACATTGGCGTCTGACTGGTGGTCTGACTTGAGGTTGAATGAAAAATATTATTTTCTTATTGTCCTCTAAAACCTAGGTGCATCTTATGGAGCGAAAAATATGGTATCTATTTATTTATCTATCTGATATCTATCCATCCATGCATGCAGGGCTGACATCTCCTCCTTATAATTGTATTCCTGACACTGCTCAATCAATAAACTGGGGCGCCCCATTCAGTAATGAGAGGTCCTGTGCCCCATGCAACCTCTTTTGCTGATCCTGTCTTGTCCTGTGTCATTCTCATGCATTATCTCCCTATAGCCTACAGGGGGCGATATAAATGGTCTGTACTGATGACTGGAGTGTGCATTTAGTGTCACTGAGATTGTCTGCCTTGTGCTGAGCTGTATTTGCTGTGTACTCTGACCCGTCTGTATCCAGGCAGCGGCTCTGTGTTGTATATATGAGTCATTCGGGATTGATGGGCTTTTCAGAGGTGTGAATAATAGTAAAAGCTCCGCTGCTCCCGCACCACAGAGAGAAGACAATTATCATCAGTATCCCCATTAGTGGAGCAGCGGGCACATGGAGAGACACCGTACACAAATAATCATTACTAATCCTGACAACCAGAGCGTCCCTCCCATCATGCCTCAGGACAGGTATTCACAGTGCATCACATAACATAATACTCCAGATATGCCGTATCTACAGTGAGGAACCGAAGTATTTGAACACCCTGCGATTTTGCAAGTTCTCCCACTTAGAAATCATGGAGGGGTCTGACATTCACATTGTAGGTGCATTCCCATCTGAGAGACAGAATAAAACCCCAAAAATTCAGGAAATCGCATTGTATGATTTTTTTTATAATGTATTTGTCTTGCACTTCTGAACAGAAGTATCTGAACACCTGAGACAATCCGTGTTACTATTTGGTCCAGAAGCCTTTGTTTGCAGTTCCAGAGGTCAGACGTCTCCTGTAGTTCTTGACCAGGTTTGCACACACAGGATTTTGTCCCGCTCCTCTACATCTGTCAGGTTTCGGGGCTGTCGCTGAGCAACACAGAGTTTCAGCTCCCTCCAAAGATGTTCTATTGGATTTAGGTCTGGAGACTGGCTAGGCCACTCCAGAACCTGGATATGCTTCTTACGGAGCCACTCCTTGGTTATCCTGGCTGTGTGCTTCGGGTCATTGTCATGTTGGAAGACCCAGCCACGACCCATCTTCAATGCTCTGACTGAGGGAAGGAGGTTGTTGCTCAAAATCTCACAATAAATTGCCCCATTCATCCTCTCCTTAATACAGTGCCCTTTGCAGAAAAGACCTCCTTAATACAGTCCCCTTTGCAGAAAAGACCCCCAAAGCATGATGTTACCCCCCCCCCCCCATGCTTCACAGTAGGGATGGTGTTCTTGGGATGCAACTCATCCTTCTTTTTCCTCCAAACACGACAGGTGAAGTTTAGACCAAAAAGTTCTACTTTGGTCTCCTCTGACCACATGACTTTCTCCCCGGCCTCCTCTGGATCATCCAGATGGTCATTGGCAAACTTCAGACGGACCTGGACATGGGATGACTTGAGCAGGGGAACCTTCCAAAGCATGATTTGAAACCAAATGTGTTCTACCGACAGTGACCTCTGAAGCTGTGGTCCCAGCTCTCCTCATGTCATTGACCAGCTCCTCCCTTGTAGTTCTGGGCTGATTCCTCACCTTTCTTATCATCAGTGATACCCCACGAGGTGAGATCTTGCATGGAGCCCCAGTCCGAGGGAGACGGACAGTCGTCTTTAGCCTCTTCCATTTTCTAACAATTGCTCCAACAGTTGATCTATTTTCACCAAGCTGCTTGGCAATTGCCCGGTAGCCCTTTCCAGCCTTGTAAGGGTCCACAATTTGGTCTCTGGTGTCTTTTGACAGCTCTTTGGTCTTGCCCATGGTAGTAGTTGGTGTCTGACTGACTGTGGGGTGGACAGGGGTCTTTAAAGAGCTCAGACAGGTGCTGCTAAGTTAGATTAATGAGTGGAGTATAGGTGGACTTTTTAAAGGCGCAGTAACAGGTCTTTGAGAGCCAAAATTCTTGCAGTTTCTCAGGTGTTCAAATACTTATGTTCAGCAGTAAAAGACAATTAAATTCTTTAACCCCTTAGGGCGTACCGTTACGCCCTGTTTCCCGAGTCCTTAAGGACTCAGGGCGTACTGATACGTCCTAACTTTAAACAGACATTGCAGCACGGCGGGGGTTAATAGGAACAGGATGCCCGCTGAAATCATTCAGCGGGCATGCTGTCACAACGTCGGGGGGGAAGGGGGTCATGTGACCCCCCGTATCAGCGATTGCCGCAAACCGCAGGTCAATTCAGACCTGCGGTTTGCGGCTTTTACCTGCAGTTTGCGGCAGCTGTGCGGCGGTGCCATCGGGTCCCCATGAGGCTGTAGGGGGGACCCGATGACATGGAAGGCAGCGCGATGTCTAAGGAAGGCATCGCGCTGCCTTCCGGTGAAGAGCCTGTGAGATCCAGCCCCCTGGATCTCACAGGCCGGAAGCTGTATGAGTAATACACACAGTATTACTCATACAGCCAATGCATTCCAATACAGAAGTATTGTAATGCATTGTAAAGGGATTAGACCCCCAAAAGTTCAAGTCCCAAAGTGGGACAAAAAGTAAAGTGAAAAAAAAAGTTGAAAAAATATTGTTTTCCCCCAATTTTTTTTCAAGTTTCAAGTAAAAATAAACGAAAACGTCATTTTCCCCAAATAAAGTAAAAAAAAAATTGGTAAAAAATAGGGGAAAAATAAAAGTATATATATTAGGTATCGCCGCGTCCGTATCGACCGGCTTTATAAACATATCACATGACCTAACCCCTCAGATGAACACCGTAAAAAAAAGAAAAAAAAAAATGCTAAATAAACCATTTTTTGTCACCTTACATCACAAAAAGTGTAATAGCAAGCGATCAAAAAGGCGTTTGCCCACCAAAATAGTACCAATCTAACCGTCACCTCATCCCGCAAAAAATGAGCCCCTACCTGAGATAATCGCCCAAAAAATAAAAAAACTATTGCTCAGAATATAGAGACACTAAAACATCATTTTTTTTTTGTTTTAAAAAAGCTGTTATTGTGTAAAACTTACATAAATAAAAAAAAGTATACATATTTGGTATCGCCGCGTCCGTATCGACCGGCTCTATAAAAATATCACATGACCTAACCCCTCAGATGAACACCGTAAAAAAATAAAAAATGTGCTAAATAAACCATTTTTTGTCACCTTACATCACAAAAAGCGTGATAGCAAGCGATCAAAAAGTCATATGCACCCCAAAATAGTGCCAATCAAACCGTCATCTCATCCCGCAAAAAATGAGACCCTAACTAAGATAATCGCCCAAAAACTGAAAAAACTATGGCTCTCAGATTATGGAGACACTAAAACATGAATTATTTTTTTTTTCAAAAATGATATTATTGTGTAAAACTTACATAAATAAAAAAAAGTATACATATTAGGTATCCCCGCGTCCGTATCGACCGGCTCTATAAAAATATCACATGACCTAACCCCTCAGATGAACACCGTAAAAAAATAAAAAATGTGCTAAATAAACCATTTTTTGTCACCTTACATCACAAAAAGCGTGATAGCAAGCGATCAAAAAGTCATATGCACCCCAAAATAGTGCCAATCAAACCGTCATCTCATCCCGCAAAAAATGAGACCCTAACTAAGATAATCGCCCAAAAACTGAAAAAACTATGGCTCTCAGATTATGGAGACACTAAAACATGAATTATTTTTTTTTTCAAAAATGATATTATTGTGTAAAACTTACATAAATAAAAAAAAAGTATACATATTAGGTATCCCCGCGTCCGTATCGACCGGCTCTATAAAAATATCACATGACCTAACCCCTCAGATAAACACAGTAAAAAAATTAAAATAAAAACTGTGCTAAATAAACATTTTTTGTCACCTTACATCACAAAAAGTGTAATAGCAAGCGATCAAAAAGTTAAACGCACCCCAAAATAGTGCCAATAAAACCGTCATCTCATCCCACAAAAATCATACCCTACCCAAGGTAATCGCCCAAAAACTGAAAAAATTATGGCTCTCAGACTATGGAAACACTAAAACATGATTTTTTTTTTCTTCAAAAATGAAATCATTGTGTAAAACTTACATAAATAAAATAAAAGTATACATATTAGGTATCGCCGCATCCGTGACAACCTGGTCTATAAAAATATCACATGATCTAACCTGTGAGATGAATGTTGTAAATAACAAAAAATAAAAACGGTGCCAAAACAGCTATTTCTTGTTATCTTGCCTCACAAAAAGTTATATATAGCAACCAAAAATCATATGTACCCTGAACTAGTACCAACAATACTGCCACCCTATCCCGTAGTTTCTAAAATGAGGCCACCTTTTTGGAGTTTCTACACTAGGGGTGCATCAGGGGGGCTTCAAATGGGACATAGTGTAAAAAAAAACAGTCCAGCAAAATCTGCCTTTCAAAAACCGTATGGCGTTCCTTTCCTTCTGCGCCCTGCCGTGTACCCGTACAGTAGTTTACGACCACATATGGGGTGTTTCTGTAAACTACAGAATCAGGGCCATAAATATTGAGTTTCGTTTGGCTGTTAACCCTTGCTTTGTTACTGGGAAAAATGGATTAAAAAGGAAAATTTGGCAAAAAATTGAAATTCTGACATTTCATCTCTATCAGCCAATAACTCTTGTGGAACACCTAAAGGGTTAACGACGTTTGTAAAATCAGTTTTGATTACCTTGAGGGGTGTAGTTTCTTAGATGGGGTCACTTTTATGGAGTTTCTACTCTAGGGGTGCATCAGGGGGGCTTCAAATGGGACATGTTGTCAAAAAAAACAGTCCAGCAAAATCTGCCTTCCAAAAACCGTATGGCATTCCTTTCCTTCTGCGCCCTGCCGTGTGCCCGTACAGCGGTTTACGACCACATATGGGGTGTTTCTGTAAACTACAGAATCAGGGCCATAAATATTGAGTTTGGTTTGGCTGTTAACCCTTGCTTTGTAACTGGAAAAAAATTATTAAAATGGAAAATCTGCCAAAAAAGTCAAATTTTGAAATTGTATCACTATTTTCCATTAATTCTTGTGGAACACCTAAAGGGTAAAAAAACGTTTGTAAAATCAGTTTTGAATACCTTGAGGGGTGTAGTTTATAGAATGGGGTCATTTTTGGGTGGTTTCTATTATGTAAGCCTCGCAAAGTGACTTCAGACCTGAACTGGTCCTTAAAAATTGGGTTTTTGAAAATTTCAAGATTTGCTTCTAAACTTCTAAGCCTTGTAACATCCCCAAAAAATAAAATATCATTCCCAAAATAATCCAAACATGAAGTAGACATATGTAAAATAATAACTAGTTTTGGAGGTATTACTATGTATTATAGAAGTAGAGAAATTGAAACTTGCAATTTTTTACAGATTTCTGGTAAATTTGGTATTTTTTATAAATAAAAATGTATTTGTTTGACTTCATTTTACCAGTGTCATGAAGTACAATATGTGACAAAAAAACTATCTCAGAATGGCCTGGATAAGTCAAAGCGTTTTAAAGTTATCAGCACTTAAAGTGACACTGGTCAGATTTGCAAAAAATGGCCAAGTCCTTAAGGTGAAATATGGCCAAGTCCTTAAGGGGTTAAAAATCATACAATGTGATTTCCTGAATATTTTTAAAAAATTCTGTCTCTCAGAGCGGGAATGCACCTACAATGTAAATTTCAGACCCCTCCATGATTTCTAAGTGGGAGAACTTGCAAAATCGCAGGGTGTTCAAAAACTTCTGTTCCTCACTGTAAGGGGGAACCCCGAAATAATGCATCTATCTAGAGCCATAGAGTAACCTAAAGAATGATAAATATTAATTATACCCAGAATATAATAACTATAATACTGCCCCTATGTACAAGAATATAACTACTATAATACTGCCTCCTATGTACAGGAATATAACTACTATAATACTGCCTCCTATGTACAAGAATATAACTACTATAATACTGCTCCTATGTACAAGAATATAACTACTATAATACTGCCTCCTATGTACAAGAATATAACTACTATAATACTGCTCCTATGTACAAGAATATAACTACTATAATACTGCCTCCTATGTACAAGAATATAACTACTATAATACTGCTCCTATGTACAAGAATATAACTACTATAATACTGCCTCCTATGTACAAGAATATAACTACTATAATACTGCTCCTATGTACAAGAATATAACTACTATAATACTGCCTCCTATGTACAAGAATATAACTACTATAATACTGCTCCTATGTACAAGAATATAACTACTATAATACTGCTCCTATGTACAGGGATATAACTACTATAATACTGCTCCTATGTGCAAGAATATAACTACTATAATACTGCTCCTATGTACAAGAATATAACTACTATAATACTGCCCCCTATGTACAGGAATATAACTACTATAATACTGCTCCTATGTACAAGAATATAACTACTATAATACTGCTCCTATGTACAAGAATATATCTACTATAATACTGCCTCCTATGTACAAGAATATATCTACTATAATACTGCTCCTATGTACAAGAATATAACTACTATAATACTGCTCCTATGTACAAGAATATAACTACTATAATACTGCTCCTATGTGCAAGAATATAACTACTATAATACTGCTCCTATATACAAGAATATAACTACTATAATACTGCTCCTATGTACAGGAATATAACTACTATAATACTGCTCCTATATACAAGAATATAACTACACTGCGTGCAGAATTATTAGGCAAATGAGTATTTTGACCACATCATCCTCTTTATGCATGTTGTCTTACTCCAAGCTGTATAGGCTCGAAAGCCTACTACCAATTAAGCATATTAGGTGATGTGCATCTCTGTAATGAGAAGGGGTGTGGTCTAATGACATCAACACCCTATATTAGGTGTGCATAATTATTAGGCAACTTCCTTTCCTTTGGCAAAATCGGTCAAAAGAAGGACTTAACAGGCTCAGAAAAGTCAAAAATAGTGAGATATCTTGCAGAGGGATGCAGCACTCTTAAAATTGCAAAGCTTCTGAAGCGTGATCATCGAACAATCAAGCGTTTCATTCAAAATAGTCAACAGGGTCGCAAGAAGCGTGTGGAAAAACCAAGGCGCAAAATAACTGCCCATGAACTGAGAAAAGTCAAGCGTGCAGCTGCCAAGATGCCACTTGCCACCAGTTTGGCCATATTTCAGAGCTGCAACATCACTGGAGTGCCCAAAAGCACAAGGTGTGCAATACTCAGAGACATGGCCAAGGTAAGAAAGGCTGAAAGACGACCACCACTGAACAAGACACACAAGCTGAAACGTCAAGACTGGGCCAAGAAATATCTCAAGACTGATTTTTCTAAGGTTTTATGGACTGATGAAATGAGAGTGAGTCTTGATGGGCCAGATGGATGGGCCCGTGGCTGGATTGGTAAAGGGCAGAGAGCTCCAGTCCGACTCAGACGCCAGCAAGGTGGAGGTGGAGTACTGGTTTGGGCTGGTATCATCAAAGATGAGCTTGTGGGGCCTTTTTGGGTTGAGGATGGAGTCAAGCTCAACTCCCAGTCCTACTGCCAGTTTCTGGAAGACACCTTCTTCAAGCAGTGGTACAGGAAGAAGTCTGCATCCTTCAAGAAAAACATGATTTTCATGCAGGACAATGCTCCATCACACGCGTCCAAGTACTCCACAGCGTGGCTGGCAAGAAAGGGTATAAAAGAAGAAAATCTAATGACATGGCCTCCTTGTTCACCTGATCTGAACCCCATTGAGAACCTGTGGTCCATCATCAAATGTGAGATTTACAAGGAGGGAAAACAGTACACCTCTCTGAACAGGGTCTGGGAGGCTGTGGTTGCTGCTGCACGCAATGTTGATGGTGAACAGAGCAAAACACTGACAGAATCCATGGATGGCAGGCTTTTGAGTGTCCTTGCAAAGAAAGGTGGCTATATTGGTCACTGATTTGTTTTTGTTTTGTTTTTGAATGTCAGAAATGAATATTTGTGAATGTTGAGATGTTATATTGGTTTCACTGGTAAAAATAAATAATTGAAATGGGTATATATTTGTGTTTTGTTAAGTTGCCTAATAATTATGCACAGTAATAGTCACCTGCACACACAGATATCCCCCTAAAATAGCTAAAACTAAAAACTACTTCCAAAAATATTCAGCTTTGATATTAATGAGTTTTCTGGGTTCATTGAGAACATGGTTGTTGTTCAATAATAAAATTAATCCTCAAAAATACAACTTGCCTAATAATTCTGCACTCCCTGTACTATAATACTGCTCCTATATACAAGAATATAACTACTATAATACTGCTCCTATATACAAGAATATAACTACTATAATACTGCTCCTATGTACAGGAATATAACTACTATAATACTGCTCCTATGTACAAGAATATAACTACTATAATACTGCCTCCTATGTACAAGAATATAACTACTATAATACTGCCTCCTGTGTACCAGAATATAACTACTATAATACTGCTCCTTATGTACAGGAATATAACTACTATAATACTGCTCCTATGTTCAAGAATATAACTACTATAATACTGCTCCTATGTACAAGAATATAACTACTATAATACTGCTCCTATGTACAAGAATATAACTACTATAATACTGCTCCTATGTACAGGAATATAACTACTATAATACTGCCTCCTATGTACAAGAATATAACTACTATAATACTGCTCCTATGTACAAGAATATAACTACTATAATACTGCTCCTATGTACAGGAATATAACTACTATAATACTGCTCCTATGTACAGGAATATAACTACTATAATACTGCTCCTATGTACAAGAATATAACTACTATAATACTGCTCCTATGTACAAGAATATAACTACTATAATACTGCTCCTATGTACAAGAATATAACTACTATAATACTGCTCCTATGTACAAGAATATAACTACTGTAATACTGCTCCTATGTACAAGAATATAACTACTATAATACTGCTCCTATGTACAAGAATATAACTACTATAATACTGCTCCTATGTACAAGATTATAACTACTATAATACTGCTCCTATGTACAGGAATATAACTACTATAATACTGCTCCTATGTACAAGAATATAACTACTATAATACTGCTCCTATGTACAGGAATATAACTACTATAATACTGCTCCTATGTACAAGAATATAACTACTATAATACTGCCTCCTATGTACAAGAATATAACTACTATAATACTGCCTCCTGTGTACCAGAATATAACTACTATAATACTGCTCCTTATGTACAGGAATATAACTACTATAATACTGCTCCTATGTTCAAGAATATAACTACTATAATACTGCTCCTATGTACAAGAATATAACTACTATAATACTGCTCCTATGTACAAGAATATAACTACTATAATACTGCTCCTATGTACAGGAATATAACTACTATAATACTGCCTCCTATGTACAAGAATATAACTACTATAATACTGCTCCTATGTACAAGAATATAACTACTATAATACTGCTCCTATGTACAGGAATATAACTACTATAATACTGCTCCTATGTACAGGAATATAACTACTATAATACTGCTCCTATGTACAAGAATATAACTACTATAATACTGCTCCTATGTACAAGAATATAACTACTATAATACTGCTCCTATGTACAAGAATATAACTACTATAATACTGCTCCTATGTACAAGAATATAACTACTGTAATACTGCTCCTATGTACAAGAATATAACTACTATAATACTGCTCCTATGTACAAGAATATAACTACTATAATACTGCTCCTATGTACAAGATTATAACTACTATAATACTGCTCCTATGTACAGGAATATAACTACTATAATACTGCTCCTATGTACAAGAATATAACTACTATAATACTGCTCCTATGTACAGGAATATAACTACTATAATACTGCTCCTATGTACAAGAATATAACTACTATAATACTACCTCCTATGTACAAGAGTATAACTACTATAATACTGCTCCTATGTACAAGAATATAACTACTATAATACTGCCTCCTATGTACAAGAATATAACTACTATAATACTGCTCCTATGTACAAGAATATAACTACTATAATACTGCTCCTATGTACAAGAATATAACTACTATAATACTGCTCTTATGTACAAGAATATAACTACTATAATACTGCCTCCTATGTACAAGAATATAACTACTATAATACTGCTCCTATGTACAAGAATATAACTACTATAATACTGCCTCCTATGAACAAGAATATAACTACTATAATACTGCTCCTATGTACAGTAATATAACTACTATAATACTGCTCCTATGTACAAGAATATAACTACTATATTACTGCTCCTATGTACAAGAATATAACTACTATAATACTGCCTCCTATGTACAAGAATATAACTACTATAATACTGCTACTATGTACAAGAATATAACTACTATAATACTGCCTCCTATGTACAAGAATATAACTACTATAATACTGCTCCTATGTACAAGAATATAACTACTATAATACTGCTTCTATGTACAAGAATATAACTACTATATTACTGCTCCTATGTACAGGGATATAACTACTATAATACTGCTCCTATGTACAAGAATATAACTACTATAATACTGCCTCCTATGTCCAAGAATATAACTACTATAATACTGCCTCCTATGTACAGGAATATAACTACTATAATACTGCCTCCTATGTACAAGAATATAACTACTATAATACTGCTCCTATGTACAAGAATATAACTACTATAATACTGCTCCTATGTACAAGAATATAACTACTATAATACTGCTCCTATGTACAAGAATATAACTACTATAATACTGCTCCTATGTACAAGAATATAACTACTATAATACTACTCCTGTGTACAAGAATATAACTACTATAATACTGCTCCTATGTACAAGAATATAACTACTATAATACTGCTCCTATGTACAAGAATATAACTACTATAATACTGCTCCTATGTACAAGAATATAACTACTATAATACTGCTCCTATGTACAGGAATATAACTACTATAATACTGCTCCTATGTACAAGAATATAACTACTATAATACTGTCTCCTATGTACAAGAATATAACTACTATAATACTGCCTCCTATGTACAAGAATATAACTACTATAATACTGCTCCTATGTATAAGAATATAACTACTATAATACTGCTCCTATGTACAAGAATATAACTACTATAATACTGCTCCTATGTACAAGAATATAACTACTATAATACTGCTCCTATGTACAGTAATATAACTACTATAATACTGCTCCTATGTACAAGAATATAACTACTATAATACTGCCTCCTATGTACAAGAATATAACTACTATAATACTGCTCCTATGTACAAGAATATAACTACTATAATACTGCTCCTATGTACAAGAATATAACTACTATAATACTGCTCCTGTGTACAAGAATATAACTACTATAATACTGCTCCTGTGTACAAGAATATAACTACTATAATACTGCTCCTGTGTACAAGAATATAACTACTATAATACTACTCCTATGTACAGGAATATAACTACTATAATACTGCTCCTATGTACAAGAATATAACTACTATAATACTGCTCCTATGTACAAGAATATAACTACTATAATACTGCTCCTATGTATAAGAATATAACTACTATACTACTTCTCCTATGTACAAGTATATAACTACTATAATACTGCTCCTATGTATAAGAATATAACTACTATAATACTGCCTCCTATGTACAAGAATATAACTACTATAATACTGCCTCCTCTGTACAAGAATATAACTACTATAATACTGCTCCTATGTACAAGAATATAACTACTATAATACTGCTCCTATGTACAAGAATATAACTACTATAATACTGCTCCTATGTACAAGAATATAACTACTATAATACTGCCTCCTATGTACAAGAATATAACTACTATAATACTGCTCCTATGTACAAGAATATAACTAATAATACTACCTCCTATGTACAAGAATATAACTACTATAATACTGCTCCTATGTACAAGAATATAACTACTATAATACTGCCTCCTATGTACAAGAATATAACTACTATAATACTGCTCCTATGTACAAGAATATAACTACTATAATACTGCTCCTATGTACAAGAATGTCACTACTATAATACTGCTCCTGTGTACAAGAATATAACTACTATAATACTGCTCCTGTGTACAAGAATATAACTACTATAATACTGCTCCTGTGTACAAGAATATAACTACTATAATACTACTCCTATGTACAGGAATATAACTATTATAATACTTCTCCTATGTACAAGAATATAACTACTATAATACTGCCTCCTATGTACAGGAATATAACTACTATAATACTGCTCCTATGTACAAGAATATAACTACTATAATACTGCTCCTATGTACAAGAATGTGACTACTATAATACTGCTCCTGTGTACAAGAATATAACTACTATAATACTGCTCCTATGTACAGGAATATAACTACTATAATACTGCTCCTATGTACAAGAATATAACTACTATAATACTGCTCCTATGTACAAGAATATAACTACTATAATACTGCTCCTATGTATAAGAATATAACTACTATACTACTTCTCCTATGTACAGGAATATAACTACTATAATACTGCTCCTGTGTACAAGAATATAACTACTATAATACTCCTCCTATGTACAAGAATATAACTACTATAATACTGCTCCTATGTACAGGAATATAACTACTATAATACTGCCTCCTATGTACAAGAATATAACTACTATAATACTGCTCCTATGTACAAGAATATAACTACTATAATACTGCCTCCTATGTACAAGAATATAACTGCTATAATACTGCCTCCTATGTACAAGAATATAACTGCTATAATACTGCTCCTATGTACAAGAATGTCCCTACTATAATACTGCTCCTGTGTACAAGAATATAACTACTATAATACTGCTCCTGTGTACAAGAATATAACTACTATAATACTGCTCCTGTGTACAAGAATATAACTACTATAATACTACTCCTATGTACAGGAATATAACTATTATAATACTTCTCCTATGTACAAGAATATAACTACTATAATACTGCCTCCTATGTACAGGAATATAACTACTATAATACTGCCTCCTATGTACAAGAATATAACTACTATAATACTGCTCCTATATACAGGAATATAACTACTATAATACTGCCTCCTATGTACAGGAATATAACTACTATAATACTGGTCCTATATACAAGAATATAACTACTATAATACTGCTCATATGTACAAGAATATAACTACTATAATACTGCTCCTATGTATAAGAATATAACTACTATACTACTTCTCCTATGTACAGGAATATAACTACTATAATACTCCTCCTATGTACAAGAATATAACTACTATAATACTGCTCCTATGTACAGGAATATAACTACTATAATACTGCCTCCTATGTACAAGAATATAACTACTATAATACTGCTCCTATGTACAAGAATATAACTACTATAATACTGCCTCTTATGTACAAGAATATAACTGCTATAATACTGCCTCCTATGTACAAGAATATAACTGCTATAATACTGCCTCCTATGTACAAGAATATAACTACTATAATACTGCCCCATGTGCATGAATATTATGCCTACCACGAGTGATGTGGTCTGCAGAACCGTGTATGTAAGCTCAGTATGTGTGATACTGCTGGCTGCTGACTTTACATTGGTCAGGGCCGTCACGTGGACACACAAGTAGGATGTAGATTTCTTGCAGGTTTATACTCATGACCCCGATGCTACATGGCTACGATACGAACCACTTAGCTCCCATAGGACTCTTATAAACACAGGAAAAATCTCCTTCACTACCCCCCACCCCCTCCATATTGTGCAGTGCTCTTTCGCCACCCTAGTGACAATATCTAATGCTGCCACCTACCGTAACTGCTGCTGCTGCTGCGGGATCTGCGCTCACATTTCCCGAAGGGGAATCGTTGTAAAGTCCTTCTGAAAATGCACTGCTTTCTCCTGCTGGGCGTCCGCTCTGCAGCCATCACTGGATTTCAGGAGCTCTGCCGCCCTCTCTTCCTGGATTACAACTTAGAAGGTGGAGTCACATTGTGACAGTCGACAGGAACAAAAACACCCAATTACCTGCTCTGTTATTATAGAGAACAAGGTGTGGGAGACAGACAGGGAGAGACCGGAGGAGAAAGAGACACACAGGTATAATGGGGGAAGGTTAAGAATGAATAGTGAGGAAAAAGAGAGCACAACAGAAAGAGACTGATGTGGACAGGAATTGGAGGTCAAGAATCAATCAGACATCAGAGAGAAGTACTCAGACATCCCTGTAGAGAGACTGAGACACACAGTTGAGAGAGACACGAACTCGGAAGAGACAGTGGAACAGAGGGAGTTATAAATAAACTAAAAGAGACAACAAGGTTGGTAAAACAGACAGAGGAGAAAAGAAAAAAATAATGGAGACAGGGAAAAACATAGCAAAAACTAGAAATGAGAAGCAAAGAAGAGGAAGGAAGTGACTGCAGGGGCGAGAAGAGGAAGACATCATCAGCAACTCCATAGCAAAAATATAATCGCTATGCCAAGACCATCTCCTAGTCATGGCTGTCTCTATGCCATGCATGCCTGTCACCCTCTTCTCCTTCTAATTTGGGTTTGGGGGTGTAGAAAACTAAAATGGCCTGCATCATTGCTGGGTGACACCATAAAAACCTTGACCAGCTGGGGCATTTGTGGACCCCATTGCGGTACCACACCTAACAGTGTTTACTATAGGGTGCATTAACACTCAGCGACACATTGTGGACGGCGTCTTAGCCCAGGCGCTAAGGGGTTAATGAAATGCCAACTGACTTTGAAAGGACCTTACACCAGGGACAGGAGTGTCCTGGAGAAAATCTGGCAGATAACAATGTTTACAGGGCGCCACAGACTCCGAAATCTACATTTACGGCTGATAAATCCACCCTGATTAAACACACTGGAGACCTTCAACTGATAGGTATCGTAAAGCTTCTTGGTGTGACAGAGCTGACAATCTAATAGTCCATATTCTAATCAATATCTCAAGGACATACACGGCACATGGAGCCTCTGACATAATGTGATGATTTATCAGACCACGTAGTGCACCTAGTCCCATCTCTCCTCGGGTACTTGACACACACAGAACCTGCCATCCACATTAAGTATGTGATTCTTCAGACAAGGCTGTCTTCTTCCAATAGTGCACCTGGTGCCATCTCTTCCCAGGTAAGTGACACACATACCATCTTCTTCCCATAATGCACCTGGTGTCATCTCTTCCCCAGGTAAGTGACACACATGCACCCAACTGTACATACAAATATTCAGACACGGCTGTCTTCTTCCAATACTGCACCTGGTGCCATCTCTTCCCAGGTAAGTGAAGCACATGTACCCAGCCGTCCACATGATGTAAAGTGATTCATCTTCCCAGGCCATCTTCTTCCCATACTGCCCCTGGTGCCATCTCTTCCCCAGGTAAGTGGATCACATGTACCCGGCCGTCCAAATGATGTAACATGATTCATCAGACCAGGCCATCTTCTTCCCATACTGCACCTGGTGCCATCTCTTCCCCGGGTAAGTGAAGCACATGTACCCAGCCGTCCACATGATGTAACGTGATTCATCAGACCAGGCCATCTTCTTCCCATACTGAACCTGGTGCCATCTCTTCCCCGGGTAAGTGAAGCACATGTACCCGGCCGTCCACATGATGTAACATGATTCATCAACCCAGGTCATCTTCTTCCCATACTGCACCTGGTGCCATCTCTTCCCCGGGTAAGCACATGTACCTGGCCATCCACATGATGTAACGTGATTCATCAGCCCAGGTCATCTTCTTCCCATACTGCACCTGGTGCCATCTCTTCCCCGGGTAAGCACATGTACCCGGCCGTCCACATGATGTAACATGATTCATCAACCCAGGTCATCTTCTTCCCATACTGCACCTGGTGCCATCTCTTCCCCGGGTAAGTGAAGCACATGTACCTGGCCGTCCACATGATGTAACATGATTCATCAACCCAGGTCATCTTCTTCCCATACTGCACCTGGTGCCATCTCTTCCCCGGGTAAGCACATGTACCTGGCCGTCCACATGATGTAACGTGATTCATCAGACCAGGCCATCTTCTTCCCATACTGCACCTGGTGCCATCTCTTCCCCGGGTAAGCACATGTACCTGGCCGTCCACATGATGTAACGTGATTCATCAGCCCAGGTCATCTTCTTCCCATACTGCACCTGGTGCCATCTCTTCCCCAGGTAAGTGAAGCACATGTACCCGGCCATGACGTCCACATGATGTAACCTGATTCATCAGACCAGGCCATCTTCTTCCCATACTGCACCTGGTGCCATCTCTTCCCCAGGTAAGTGAAGCACATGTACCCGGCCATGACGTCCACATGATGTAACCTGATTCATCAGACCAGGCCATCTTCTTCCCATACTGCACCTGGTGCCATCTCTTCCCCAGGTAAGTGAAGCACATGTACCCGGCCGTCCACATGATGTAACGTGATTCATCAGACCAGGTCACCTTCTTCCGTTGCTCTAAGCTCCTGCTCTGATACCTGGGTGATTACACTTTCGGTGGTGGGCAGGGGTCAGCATGGGCACTCTGACCCTTTTACAGCCCTATACACAGCAAGCTGCGATGTCCTGTGTCTTCTGACACCTTTCTATCATTACAAGAAAATTTAGACTAGCACATTCATAGTCGCAGGTGCACATCCATATAGCTGGCATGCAGGAAGCAAACAAAAACAGGTATCGCAGCACAACATTTCAGATTCAAACAATAAAACTGGGAAATAGGGATTATACTTTTGCCCTGAACATTGTAGGCTTAGGTCAAGCCCAGGAGAGGCAGTTCTGTTAGTGTTAGGTACCTATTTGCAGAAACCACCTTGACACTGGTAGATGGGCCTGACACATGTTTGATCAAAAATGTGCGCAAAGAGCTTCTATTTTTTTCATTTATAGTAGGTAATTTAGTATAATCCCTATTTCCCAGTTTTATTGTTTCTATGTGAGATGTTGTGCTGCCATACCTTTCTATCATTGTCAGCATTTTGCTGTAAGATCGGACCAGGTGGGCTAGCCGTCACTCCCCACACACATCAATGAGCCCTGGGGCCTCCTTGGAGCACTTTCGGTAGGCGCTAACCACTACATACTGGGAACATCCCACAAGACTCCGTCCTCCGCACATCACAATTTGGCACTTGTCAGAGTTGCTCAAATCCTTACGCTTGCCAATTTTCCTGCTTCCAATACATCAACTTCATAAAAGGGACTGTCCACCTGCTGCCTGATACACATTCTTTAGGCAGCAGTCCTGTGTGGTGACCAGACATGTCAGTGGTTGTCAGTGGCTTTTATCAGAGGTCTGGTAATTAGTAACCAGTCCTAACGAGCGTAGTATTGTACCTCCTTACTTTGTGTACAATCCATCGGGAGGTTAATGAACAAACCTGAGCCTCCTGTTTGCTCTGGACTTACACGCTGGGTTCAGACCAAGGCTATGTGACAAAGGAATGAACAATGCGGAGAATACAGCTATTGTCAGGCGAGGAGGAGCCGCACCCCATACATTATTATGGTATAGTGACGGGGCGCAGCCAGGTGTGGGGTCCCCGCTTCCAATCCAGAAATCCTAAGGGGAATGTAAAATCCTCACCCTGCCTAGAAATAATTCAATAATAGGAACTCCCCTTTAACTAATGATAAACTGATGGCTTCTCTCACAACAGAGCAGTAAACATCTGCTTAAAGGGGAAGACCACTTTTAGCGGTCTTCTTCTGACCTATGATGTAGGCAGGCACAATGCAAGAGAACAAGAAATAGAGGCAGAATTTACAATATAAATATGACGTCACATTACTCCATGTAACATTCGCATAAATATCAGCAGCACAGGAGATGTCACCTCAGGATCTACACAACCGGGAAAGGGGAATTACTGTGCCCCCTAGTGGCCAGTCATTTACTGCACAGCACTGCTTACCAGACCAGATCTGGAGTTACTATCCAGGGTACAGGGATCAGCAACCTCCGGCGGCACTCCGGCTGGTCAGAAACTCCAACTCCCAGAATGCTTCATTACTTCCATGGGAGATAGGAGAACAGAAAAGCATGTTTGCATACTGGGAGTTGTAGTTTCACAGCAGCTAGAGTTGCTGATCCCTGGTATAACCTAGTGGATGTCTAATTAATCTCCCAGCAATCTCAGTCATGTCACCGCTGATCTCTAGTGATGGATAGGCTGCATTCTCAGTGATGTCACCGCTGATCTCTAGTGAAAGATAGGCTCCATTCTCAGTGATGTCACTGCTGATCTCTAGTGATGGATAGGCGGCATTCTCAGTGATGTCACCGCTGATCTCTAGTGATGGATAGGCTGCCTTCTCAGTGATGTCACCGCTGATCTCTAGTGATGGATAGGCTGCATTCTCAGTGATGTCACCGCTGATCTCCAGTGATGGATAGGCTGCATTCTCAGTCATGTCACCGCTGATCTCTAGTGATGGATAGGCTGCATTCTCAGTGATGGCACCGCTGATCTCTAGTGAAAGATAGGCTCCATTCTCAGTGATGTCACTGCTGATCTCTAGTGATGGATAGGCGGCATTCTCAGTGATGTCACCGCTGATCTCTAGTGATGGATAGGCTGCCTTCTCAGTGATGTCACCGCTGATCTCTAGTGATAGATAGGCTCCATTCTCAGTGATGTCACTGCTGATCTCTAGTGATGGATAGGCGGCATTCTCAGTGATGTCACCGCTGATCTCTAGTGATGGATAGGCTGCCTTCTCAGTGATGTCACTGCTGATCTCTAGTGATGAATAGGCTGCATTCTCAGTGATGTCACCGCTGATCTCTAGTGATGGATAGGCTGCATTCTCAGTGATGTCACCGCTGATCTCTAGTAATGGATAGGCTGCCTTCTCAGTGATGTCACTGCTGATTAGTGTTAAGCGAGCAAGCTCAGCAGAACTACTGTTTGGCTCGAGCATCGCTATGCTCGGCATATGGCGGTATGTGGTCGAGTAACATGCTCGAGTCTCCTCCCCGCATGTTTCGCGGCTGCTATGCAGCCAATAAACACACAGGTAAGTACTGCCCTCACTGTAATGCCAGTAGCCATGTTGGCTGACAGGAACACCTCATAAGGTTCTATATAGCACCCGATGACGCATGTTCGGCTCATTTGTAGTCAGGGAGCGCTGCGCTTTGGAAGGGACAGAGAGTGTACAGAGTCTAATACATTCAGTAGAAAAACGTTTCAAAGACCCAAAAGTCCTTTTAACCCCTTCCCGACACATGACGTACTATTACGTCATGGAAGCCACTGCGTTCCCGCAATTTGACGTAATAGTACATCATGTTGATTGGGCAGGCACCAGAGCGGTGCGCGCCCGATCACTGCGGGGGTCCGGCAGTCTCTGGTAGCCCGGCCCCTGCTGTATCCACCGGCATCGCTGTAAAAGGCGATGCCGGCAGATTAACCCCTTCTATGCCGCAGTCCGCACTGACCGAGACATAGAAGGTGTTTGTGTCGGGTGAGGGAGCGCATCGAGTCCCTGCGCTGCTGTGGCGGGGACTCGATGTGTCAGAAGGCAGCCCGATGCCGTGCAGAGGCTACCCAATGCCCTGCACGGCATCGGGACCTGCCTTCTACGGGTGCCGAGGAGATCCAGCCTCAGGCTGCGTCTCCTAGGCAACCTGTCCAGCCTCAGGCCTGGTCTCCTAGGCAACCTGTTAGTATACTACTGTTTGATGCGGCGCACTTCTGTGTGTCCACACAGTAAAAGTCATAAAGTGACACATGTCAGTTTTGCAAAATATGGCCTGGGCAGAAGAGCAAAAACTGGCCCGGGATAGAAGGGGTTAAGGACCATTGTGTGTGGTGGCAGGCTGGCAGTATTTTATAGCTACAGTACAAATTTTGATTTTCCATAATTTTCAATGCTTTCTCTATAGAGGGTGTCTGCGGTGACTAGTGACATCTGTCCAATACCTTCTGTGTGTCAGGGCCAGAAATTGGAGAAATATAAGTGAAAATTTATATATTTTTTCAATCATTTTCAATACTTTTTCTATAGAGGGTGTCTGCAGTGACTAGAGACATCTATCCAATACATTCTGTGTGTCAGGGCCAGAAATCGGAGAAATATGACTGAAGATTAATATATTTTTTCCATGATTTTCAAAAAAAATTCTACAGAGGGTGTCTGCAGTGACTAGAGACATCTGTCCAATACCTTCTTTGTGTCAGGGCCAGAGATGAAAGAAATATGACTGAAAATTACTATATTTTTTCCATCATTTTCAATACTTTTTCTATAGAGGGTGTCTGCAGTGACTAGTGACATCTGTCCAATACCTTCTTTGTGTCAGGGCCAGAGATAGGAAAAATATAAGTGAAATCTATTTTCCTTTTAGCATACTTTTTCCATATACTGTGCTTGCTGTGAACTGTGACATCCGTGCCACATCTTGTGTGTCAAGCGTGCATATAACATTTAATATGCGCAAGGCGAGCAGTAAGGGACGGGGAAGTGGCCGTGATGCTGATGGTTCACGCAGAGGCCGTGGCCCTGGGCGCGGTGAAACATGCCTGCTGCCAAAGCAGAAGAAAAACAATCATCCACGATACCTAGCTTCATGTCCCAGTTTGCAGGGCATCACAGGACAAAACTCTTGAAGTCAGACCAGTTCGACCAGCTGGTCGGTTGTATTTCAGCAGATAATGCTTCCAGTCGGTTAAGCACCACCCTGTCTTCCATCAAGTCCAGTCTCAGTAGCCAAGAGTCTGGTCAACAGAATCCTCTCCCTGATCCTCCTTCCTCCCACCATTTAGAGTCTGGCCAAACAAGTGATCCCACACTCGGAAACTCAGAGGAGCTCTTTTCATCACCATTACTTGATTTGGCCCTCTCGCCAAGCATGCTTGAAGAGGGACATGAGATCTTGTGCCCTGATTCCCAACCTCTTGAGCATCCACAGTCACAAGAACATGACGGCGGAAAACCACAGTTAGTGTTTAATGAGGTGGATGATGATGAGACACAGTTGCTAATGAGTCAACCGCAAGTGGTTGATGAAGAGGATGAGACACAGTTGTCAATCACTGAGGTTGTGGTTAGGTCAACAAATCAAGAGGATGATCAGAGTGAGGAAGTGGAGGTGGTGGTCGATGAGGTCACTGACCCAACCTGGTAAGGTGGAAAGCCGAGCGAGGACAGCAGTACAGAGGGGGAAGGATCTGCAGCACCAGAACAGGCTGGAAGAGGCAGTGGGGTGGGAGAAGGCGGGCAACACTACACAGGCCTGTAACTGTTCCACGGAGAACCCCCTTGCGTAAATCTCCCTTGCCAAGGGTTAGGTGTTCCGCAGTATGGCGCTTTTTTTAAGGAAAGTGCGGACGACAAAAGAATAGTAGTTTGCAACATGTGCCACACCAAAATAAGCCGGGGCGTGAACACTAACAACCTAACCACCACCAGCATGGTCCGCCACATGGCATCCAAGCACCGCAATAAGTGGGATGAACGCCTGTGTCCACAATCTGTGTCTCCGAGTCACACCACTGCCTCCTCTTCCGCTATGGTACGTGCTGGCCAATCACCTGTTGAAGGCGAGGATGCCTCCTGCCCTGCACCTTCGCAAGCACCATCAGCTACCACATCCACTTCCCTGTCCCAGCACAGCGTCCAAATGTCATTACCCCAGGCATTTGAACGCAAGCGCAAATACCCAGCCACAGGCCATAGCACTAAATGCGAACCTTTCAAAATGACTGGCCCTGGAAATATTGCCATTTAGGCTTGTGGACACTAAGGGCTTCCGCAGCCTGATGTCGGCGGCCGTCCCGCGGTACTCTGTCCCCAGCCGACACTATTTTTAGAGGTGTGCCGTGCCCGCCTTACACCAACGTGTTTCCCGAAACGTCACACGTGCCCAGACCAACGCAGTTACTGGGAAGGTCCACTTAACCACGCACACATGGACAAGTGCATTTGGCCAGGGACGCTACATTTCCCTGACGGCACACTGGGTAAACATTGTGGAGGCTGGGAACGAGTCGTACCCTGGGATGGCACAGGTGCTACCGACGCCGAGGATTGCGGGCCCGAATTCCATCAGGGTTTCCGCCAGAACCTACGTTAGTGGCTCCAACCCCCACTTCCACCTCTGAATTATCCGCGTGCAGCACCAGTCAGCCATCAGCCGGTAGCAGTGTAGCACTGCAGTGGGGAAGGGTCAACAGGCCGTGCTGAAGCTGATATGCTTAGGGGACAAACAGCAAACCGCCGCAGAGCTGTTGCAGGGGATAAGAGACCAGACTGAGATGGGGCTCTCGCCACTCAACCTACAACCAGGCATGGTTGTGTGTGATAATCAGTGGCGTACATATAAGGGTCGCAGTTGCGACCGGGCCCCGCACGCCGGGGCAGGAGCGAGCACGGCGTCAATCCCGCGAGACCTGGGAAATCCTGCCGCAGGTCTCGGGGGAACATGCGCGCGCCTGAACTCACGCAGGCGCAGTAGACGGGAGACTGAGAGACGGAGTCGGAGAGCGAGGACCGCCGGAGGACTAGGAGACATCACAATTCACTTCCCCCTAGTGCATCGCCGCAGCCGGTAAGAAAAAGCCGCAAAGTGCACTGACTGGAGTTGGAGTAGTGAGGGCCCCCCTGGCCCCTGGTAGATGACCGGGGGGGAGGGGGGGGAGTTTGAGCTGCCTGGCAGGAAAAGCCCGCCTCAGGCTGGGCCCCTGACTCGAGTAGTGAGGGCCCCTTGGGGGCCCTGGCCTACGATGACCCCAATTTATTGATGGGATTGGGGTCTTTGGGGCCCGCCCTGGGCTGATGCTGATCTGAGGGGTCTTGACTCTTTCGGCTGATGATTGATCTTGTGGCTGATGGGGGGTCTTTGGGCTGATCTGAGGTCTGATGGGCATGGGGGATGACTGGGGGGGGGGGTCTTTGGGCTGATGATTGATCTGGTGGCTGAGTGGGGGGACTTTAGGCTGATCTGAGGTCTGATGGGCATGGGTGATGACTGGGGGGGGTCTTTGGGCTGATCTGATGTCTGATGGGGGTTGACTGGGGGTCTGATGTGGGTCTTTGGGCTGATCTAAAGTCTGATGGGGGCTGACTGGGGGTCTGGGCTGATCTAAGGTCTGATGGGGGCTGACTGGGGGTCTTTGGGCTGATCTGAGGTCTGATGGGGGCTGACTGGGGGTAGGAAACTAAGATGTCTGTCTGTCAAACTCTGCAGAGATGAGAGATGGCTGAAAGAAATCATCATGGTGGTCCGGTCTGAATGGAGAAGATGAAGAAAGAGAACATCTACATCAAAGGAGACGTCACTGGATGTAAGAGGTATGGGCGCGATATATAGATAGGGCTGTGCGTGGGTGTGGCTTGAGGGTGGGCGACTGGGGGGGCCCATGGATCAGTTTCGCACAGGGGCCCCATGGATTGTGTGTACGCCACTGGTGATAATGGCCGTAACTTGGTGGCGGCTTTGGAGCTCTGCAAGCTCACACACATCCCATGCCTAGCCCACGTCTTAAACTTAGTGGTTCAGCGGTTTCTCAAAACCTACCCCAATTTGCCTGAGCTACTGGTGAAGGTGCGCCGCGTGTGTGCATATTTCCGCAAGTCATCGACAGCTTCAGCCGGTCTGTCAACGCTGCAGCAGCGCTTGAAATTGCCAGCTCACCGGCTGTTGTGCGACGTGAGCACACGCTGGAACGCCACGTTCCACATGTTGGCCAGGCTCTATGAGCAGCAGAGGGCAGTAGTGAAATACCAGCTGCAACATGGTCGTCGTCTTTCCAATAAGATTCCGCTAATCAGAAGCGAGGAGTGGGCATGGATGTCTGACCTCTGTAAGGTTTAAAGAAACTTTGAGGAATCCACACAGATGGTGAGCGGCGATAATGCTATTATCAGCGTAACCATCCCACTTCTGCGTCTACTCAAACGCTCGCTGCTCACAATTAAGGACGACGCTTTCCATGTGCAAGAGGTGGAAATGGGGGAAGAAGACATTACACAGGGTGATAGCCAGACCACCCTTCGTCCGTCTTCTCAGCGCGAATTGGACAATAAAGAGGAGGAGCAGGAGACGGTTGCCTCCGCTACAGAGGATAGTACCCATGGAAGTTTAATTCCATCTGTTTAGTGTGGGTGGGCAGAAGAGGAGAAAGAGGATGAGGAGATTGAGAGTGATCCTCCTGATGACGACAGCGAAGTCTTGCCTGTTGGTACTCTGGCACACATTGCTGACTTCATGTTAGGCTGCCTTTTACGCGATCCGCGCGTTATACGCATTTTAAACAACGCGGATTACTGGTTGTTCACCCTTCTCGACCCCCGCTACAAAGAGAGCTCATCTGTCATTCCTCTGGTGGAGAGGACAAGCAAAACGGTGCTATACCAGAAGGTCCTTGTTGAAAAATTGCTCCAAAGTTGATAGAGCAGACATCCAAATGGATCCTCGCCGTCACAGGGACATGCGATCGCCTAGAAGTTATCTAGAGTCAACAAAGCGGCAGCAGGCCCTCACCTACAAGTCCAGTCTCAGTAGCCAAGAGTCTGGTCAACACAATCCACATCATGATGGCACAATGGGTGAATGTTGTGGAGGCCGGGAGCAAGTTGGCTGCTGGCACCAGACTTGCCCTCCAATAGATCCTCGTTAACGGAAAGTGTACTCATTCCAATAACAGGGCCGCTTAGGAGTGCTGTATTGTTATTGTCTTATCGTCACTGCTTTCCCGAGTCGGGAGTGGGTAATTGCTGCGTGCCTGCTGCCTTCCTTGGATGCTTATGCTTTAATAACTTAACCTACCCTCTCTGGGTGGTTCACAATTAGGAAAAAAAAAAGGGGCAAGGCAACAACAGCCAATCAGATTTCAGCCATTGACCTCCCTTGGATGTGGTAGCCCTATCTCAGACTCCATCTCCGGCATCGAACCCTGATTGCCCGTTACCCGTGATCACCATGGTAGGCGCAGAAAAGAACATCGAAAGTTGATAAGGCAGACATCCGAATGGATCCTCGCCGTCACGGGGATGTGCAATCTCCCAGAGGTTATCTAGAGTCACCAATGCGGCAGCAGGCCCTCGCTCCTAATGTTTTAGATGGTCAGATCAGCAGGCCCTTGCTCCAACCGCTGTTCTCTAGAGAATAAATAACCTTCATTCTCAGTGATGTCACCGCTGATCTCTAGAAATGGAAAGGCGGCATTCTCAGTGATGTCACCGCTGATGTCTAGTGATGGATAGGCTGCATTCTCAGTGATGTCACCGCTGATGTCTAGTGATGGATAACCTTCATTCTCAGTGATGTCACTGCTGATCTCTGGTGAATAGATAGGCTGCATTCTCAGTGATGTCACTGCTGATCTCTAGTGAATAGATAGGCTGCACTCTCAGTGATGTCACCGCTGATCTCTGGTGAATAGATAGGCTGCATTCTCAGTGATGTCACTGCTGATCTCTAGTGAATAGATAGGCTGCATTCTCAGTGATGTCACTGCTGATCTCTAGTGATGGATAGGCTGCAGTCTCAGTGATGTCACCGCTGATCTCTAGTAATGGATAGGCTGCATTCTCAATGATGTCACCGCTGATCTTTAGTGAATGGATAGGCTGCATTCTCAGTGATGTCACCGCTGATCTGTAGTGATGGATAGGCTGCACTCTGTGATGTCACTGCTGATCTCTAGTGATGGATAGGCTGCATTCTCAGTGATGTCACCGCTGATCTCTAGTGAATGGATAGGCTGCATTCTCAGTGATGTCACCGCTGATCTCTAGTGAATGATTAGGCTGCACTCTCAGTGATGTCACTGCTGATCTCTAGTTAATGATTAGGCTGCACTCTCAGTGATGTCACCGCTGATCTCTAGTGATGGATAGGCTGCATTCTCAGTGATGTCACCGCTGATCTCTAGTGAACAGATAGGCTGCATTCTCAGTGGTCACCGCTGATCTCTAGTGATGGATAGGCTGCATTCTCAGTGATGTCACAGCTGATCTCTAGTAATGGATAGGCTGCATTCTCAGTGATGTCACCGCTGATCTCTAGTGATGGATAGGCTGTATTCTCACAGATGTCACCGCTGATCTCTAGTGATGGATAGGCTGCATTCTCAGTGATGTTAACGCTGATCTCTAGTGATGGATAGGCTGCATTCTCAGTGATGTCACCGCTGATCTCTAGTAATGGATAGGCTGCACTCTCAGTGATGTTAACGCTGATCTCTAGTGAATGATTAGGCTGCATTCTCAGTGATGTCACCACTGATCTCTAGTGATGGATAGGCTGCATTCTCAGTGATGTCACTGCTGATCTCTAGTGACGGATAGGCTGCATTCTCAGTGATGTCACTGCTGATCTCTAGTGACGGATAGGCTGCATTCTCAGTGATGTCACCGCTGATCTCTAGTGACGGATAGGCTGCATTCTCAGTGATGTCACCGCTGATCTCTAGTGATGGATAGGCTGCATTCTCAGTGATGTCACTGCTGATCTCTAGTTAAGGACAGGCTGCATTCTCAGTGATGTCACAGCTGATCTCTAGTGACGGATAGGCTGAATTCTCAGTGATGTCACCGCTGATCTCTAGTAATGGATAGGCTGCATTCTCAGTGATGTCACCGCTGATCTCTAGTGATGGAGAGGCTGCATTCTCAGTGATGTCACCGCTGATCTCTAGCATTTCCACTACATGATTAGTATTACACGCAGAGCAGTCATGATCATTAATACATTTTATTCACATCTGGAGTCGCGGCTTCTAATAAATAATAACTATTTGATGCTGTAGATCCGCAGAGAGTCAGAGGAGCCCCGGCATTAGGGAAGCCACTGCATAGACTGGCAGAGAGAACATTTCGTTCATAGGGCTGTCAAAGGGTTAACCGTTGTCGCAACCTGCAATGTTCTTTAGCGTAATGATACCCTTCCCAAAATCCCAAAGCCTGCAAGTCACGCATACTAATGAGCAGACATGATGGGACACGAGGAGATTACAGGATCCGCCAGTTCATGACGCATCGCGGCGCGGCTTCTGTCAGACGTTCCACCACACTGTGCTCAGTACTTCCAAAATGATTTTCTTCCACAGTCATTTGCCCACCAGGGGGCACCATTTTGCTCGTAACAGAAGAGTGTATACTGTTCCTATCAAGGATAGCCCACCGTACATGCACAGCAAGCCCTGATAGTGGTCAGTTAGACTGGTAGTCGCTTCCCTGCACGTTATGGCGATGGGAGGAGACCACCGTGTCACAAAAAGAGACAATTATAGACATTGGGGGTCATTATCATGATATCTGCAAAAGTAGAGAAGTGGCTTCATCCAAGGATCGGTCGTTGCTTGTAATGCCATGTATCGCTCACTACGCTAACCTACCGTTGGCTCAGGAGGTGAGGAAGCCATACTAACGTTACATACAGCATCCTGACTAGGGGTCTGTGATCAGTGCTGGGGTACAACCCTGCTTCCTAGAAAGACCATTTTCTCCGGCTCGATGACAAACATGTAGTAGAGATTGCATATCAGCATGCTGAGCAAAGGCAGGAAGGTCAGGCCGTAACCGAAACCTCGGAACGATCGTCCAACGGCAAAGGATAGCCAGTAAATCAGCCTGCAACATGGAGAGAAAATAAGTCAGCTGCAGGCAAAAACACAGAAGATGTTTGTTAGGTAAAAGCCGACATCTTTCCAGGCTATGAGAAACTTGACAGACGTTACGCTCAGTGGGGACATCCGGCTGCTGAGACCCTCACTGATCGCTAAAATAAAGGGGCAGAAGCCAACCGTCCCTTCAATCCTGATCAAGTCTCCTCAGAGCAAGCGGCATACTTTCCACGGATCTGGGGAGAGTTGATCAGAAACAAAGGAGCACAGCGCTCGGCCGACCGCAGGAGCACAGCGCTCGGCCGACCGCAGGAGCACAGCGCTCGGCCGACCGCAGGAGCACAGCGCTCGGCCGACCGCAGGAGCACAGCTCTCGGCCGACCGCAGGAGCACAGCTCTCGGCCGACCGCAGGAGCACAGCTCTCGGCCGATTGCAGGAGCACAGCGCTCGGCCGACTGCAGGAGCACAGCGCTCGGCCGACTGCAGGAGCACAGCGCTCGGCCGATTGCAGGAGCACAGCTCTCGGCCGATTGCAGGAGCACAGCGCTCGGCCGATTGCCTCTACCCCCTCGTTTTAGCAATCAGCGGGGTGTCAGCGCTGGACAAGGCCTCTGCTATGTCACAAGTTCATTTTTTTCCCTAGGAGAAGTTGAGCCCCATCTTATGTTACCATTGAGGAGGAAAGTCCACTTTATATACAAACTACAAAGCCGATCCCACCAAAGCTCCCAATATTTAGACAGCCCGTCTTCTCCCCTGGATTATCACCAACGACGTTTGGTGGAAACATGTCAGATTACGCCAGAAACTCTGAACTCTTTAGAGTTACCCAAGTCTTCCACATAGGCCTCATGCACACGACTGTTGTGTGCATCCGTGGCCGTTGTTCCATTTTCCGTGATTTTCAGCGGACCCGTTGACTTTCAATGGGTCCGTTGAAAACTCGGAAAATGCACCGTTGTTCATCCGCGGCCGTGATCCGTGTTTCCTGTCCGTCCAAAAAATATGACCTGTCCTATTTTTTTGACGGACAACGGTTCACGGACCCATTCAAGTCAATGGGTCCGTAAAAAAAAAAAGGATGCACACAAGATTGGCATCCGCGTCCGTGATCCGTGGCCGTAGGCATAAAAGCTTTTTTCCTGCATAAAAGCTTTTTCAGAGCTGAGTTTTCACGAAGTGAAAACTCAGATCCGACAGTATATTCTAACACAGAGGCGTTCCCATAGTGATGGGGACGCTTCAAGTTAGAATATACTAAGAACTGTGTACATGACTGCCCCCTGCTGCCTGACAGCACCCGATCTCTTACAGGGGGCTGTGATCCGCACAATTAACCCCTAAGGTGCTGCACCTGAGGGGTTAATTGTGCGTATCATAGCCCCCTGTAAGAGATCAGGTGCTGCCAGGCAGGGGGGGCACCCCCCCTCCCTCCCTCCCCTGTATTACATTCATTGGTGGCCAGTGCGGCCACCCCTCCCTCCCCTGTATTACTGTACATTCATTGGTGGCCAGTGCGGCCCCCCCTCCCTCCCCCTCCTAATTAAAATCCCCCCCCCCCCATCATTGGTGGCACCGGAGAGTTCCGATCGGAGTCCCAGTTTAATCGCTGGGGCTCCGATCAGTAACCATGGCAACCAGGACGCTACTGCAGTACTGGTTGCCATGGTTACTTAGCAATTTTTAGAAGCATTATACTTACCTGCGATGTCTGTGACCGGCCGGGCGCTCCTCCTACTGGTAAGTGAAAGGTCTGTGCTATAAGCAATGCGCCGCACAGACCTTTCACTTACCAGTAGGAGGAGCGCCGGGCCGGTCACAGACAGCGAAGGTAAGTATAATGCTTCTAAAATTGCTAAGTAACCATGGCAACCAGGACTGCAGTAGCGATCGGAACTCTCCGCTGTCACCAATGATAAGGGGGGGGGGGGGGGGATTTTAATTAGGAAAGGGAGGGGGGGACGCACTGGCCACCAATGAATGTACAGTAATACAGGGGAGGGAGGGGGGGCCCACTGGCCACCAATGAATGTACAGTAATACAGGGGAGGGAGGGGGGGCCCACTGGCCACCAATGAATGTACAGTAATACAGGGGAGGGAGGGGGGGCCGCACTGGCCACCAATGAATTTAAAACTGGGGAGGGAAGAGGGTGTGCCCCCTCCTGCCTGCCAGCACCTGATCTCTTACAGGGGGCTATGATACGCACAATTAACCCCTCAGGTGCGGCACCCGAGGGGTTAATTGTACGGATCACAGCCCCCTGTAAGAGATCGGGTGCTGCCAGGCAGCAGGGGGCAGTCATGTACACAGTTCGTAGTATATTCTAACTTGAAGCGTCCCCATCACTATGGGAACGCCTCCGTGTTAGAATATACTGTCGGATATGAGTTTTCACGATTCTAACTCAAATCCGATGGTATATTCTAACATAGAGGCGTTCCCATGGTGATGGGGACGCTTCAAGTTAAAATATACCGTCGGATTGGAGAAAACTCTGATCCGATGGTATAATAGGGACTCCTGACTTTACATTGAAAGTCAATGGGGGAAGGATCCGTTTGCAATTGCACCATATTGTGTCAACGTCAAACGGATCCGTCCCCATTGACTTGCATTGTAAATCAGGACGGATCCGTTTGGCTCCGCACGGCCAGGCGGACACCAAAACGACTTTTTCCTTCATGTCCGTGGATCCTCCAAAAATCATGAGGCCTTAGCAAAACTTCCCTGGTCCCAGTAAATGGCTCAGCAGAATACACAACGTTTGAACGGCGAGGGGAATTCTCTCCCGTCTTTATTCTATTGTAAACGCGCCACTTTCTGATACCAGGCTGGCCTATATGCATGGCTGGGAGGTGGATTTGGGAGAGACCCTTACACTGGAGGAATGACATGTTGTACGGCAATCAGCGATGGTAGCCGGCACCTAACACCCTCCGTGTTTGGCGGACGTGTCCCATAGTGAGAAGGTTCTAGACCAACATCAAAATTGGATTATTTAAAGTGTTTGGGAGACATCTCCCGATGTCCACACCTGTATATTTGCTGGCGCTTAAACCACCAACATATAAGCATATAGGCATCCACAATATATCCCGATATCCATGAGGATTCCTGTTGCGTCCAGGTGGAGGTCTCTCTCACTTTCTGCATCGGCGGTTACCTGTTGCGTCCAGGTGGAGGTCTCTCTCACTTTCTGCATCGGCGGTTACCTGTTGCGTCCAGGTGGAGGTCTCCCTCACTTTCTGCATCGGCGGTTACCTGTTGCGTCCAGGTGGAGGTCTCTCTCACTTTCTGCATCGGCGGTTACCTGTTGCGTCCAGCTGGAGGTCTCCCTCACTTTCTGTATCGGCGGTTACCTGTTGCATCCAGGTGGATGTCTCCCTCACTTTCTGTATCGGCGGTTACCTGTTGCATCCAGGTGGATGTCTCCCTCACTTTCTGTATCGGCGGTTACCTGTTGCATCCAGGTGGAGGTCTCCCTCACTTTCTGCATCGGCGGTTACCTGTTGCGTCCAGCTGGAGGTCTCCCTCACTTTCTGTATCGGCGGTTACCTGTTGCATCCAGGTGGATGTCTCCCTCACTTTCTGTATCGGCGGTTACCTGTTGCATCCAGGTGGATGTCTCCCTCACTTTCTGTATCGGCGGTTACCTGTTGCATCCAGGTGGAGGTCTCCCTCACTTTCTGTATCGGCGGTTACCTGTTGCGTCCAGCTGGAGGTCTCCCTCACTTTCTGTCTCGGCAGTTACCTGTTGCGTCCAGGTGGATGTCTCCCTCACTTTCTGTATCGGCGGTTACCTGTTGCGTCCAGCTGGAGGTCTCCCTCACTTTCTGTATCGGCGGTTACCTGTTGCATCCAGGTGGATGTCTCCCTCACTTTCTGTATCGGCGGTTACCTGTTGCATCCAGGTGGATGTCTCCCTCACTTTCTGTATCGGCGGTTACCTGTTGCATCCAGGTGGAGGTCTCCCTCACTTTCTGTATCGGCGGTTACCTGTTGCGTCCAGCTGGAGGTCTCCCTCACTTTCTGTCTCGGCAGTTACCTGTTGCATCCAGGTGGATGTCTCCCTCACTTTCTGTATCGGCGGTTACCTGTTGCGTCTAGATGGAAGTCTCCCTCACTTTCTGTATATAGGCCGGGAGAGTGGTGAGAGTTGAGCTGTTCTACGTTTCTTCTATTTTACTTCATGCCTCTACAAACTATATTTGGGGTCATCCACTAATATTGGAGGCCGATGTTCATTCCTGCTGTATTTCCATATATGCTTTGTGTACTCTCTTTATTCATGCTATTTATTCATGCCAATGGCTATGACCAAGAAGATCCATGCTAGACTGGTGTACAACAGCACCCCTTGTGGGCAATGCAGGAAAACACCACTGCATTTGTTTTTATAGATTTTTTGGGGGGTTTTCTCCTGTATTGTACATATTTCCTACGGTGTGTAACAGGACACAAATGGCCTGTAGTGTTATGATTTACATATTTAGTACCAGGAAATAAAAGGGAATTAGTCATGCATGTGATTTCTTTAGAAGGAGTTGTCCAGGATTACAAAAACATGGCTGCTCTCATCCAAAAACAAACGCCACACCTATCCACAGGTCGTATCCTTGAAGACGCCAGGCACAGCCCATGGACAGGTGTGGTGCGGTTTCTGGAAGGAAGCTGCCATGTTTTTGTAATCTTGTGCAATGCCGTTAAGCAAAAAGGTGTGGGGTGGGCACTTACTGGGACAAGGAGAAGAGACAGGTGAGGAGTGGGATAAACTTCAGATGTTTCTGGGGCAGGTAAGTGGCCAGCACTGAGAGGTTGAAGAAGAACAAGACGAAGAGGAAGGTGCTCTGCTTCACGAAGCGTCTGTGGATGGTCACCTCTCGCTCCCGAGGTTTGAATGGATCGTAGGAAGAGGCACAGAGACGCGAGATCCCGTGGATTATAACGCCTGGAGAGACAGGGAAACACAAAATAATTTAGGGACGTCACGCAGAAACCGCCTCCCATATAATCTACGCTCAGGCCTGAATAATATTCGGCATACAAGTAAAGGACATTTTATACAATAGTTTTATTACATCCTTCATGAAGTGACTGGAGAAGGATTCGGACGAGCCGAGGCTGGAGCCGCCCTCAGTTCACAGAAGGAAGATTTGCTGCACAAATGCCTGTGGCTTTCCCATTCATCTCAATAGGGCTTGCAGAGATCTGTGTACCCTAAGCCTGAAGTTACACAATCCTGACCTTCTTCTCACGGAACATGTCCTGCATAAATAATACCGCTCTATACTAGACAGGGATGGAAATGTACTAAAACTATGACCACATCTCCACCTATTACCAAAAATACAGATTTGTGGGGGAAGATTACCTGTGGATTTGTGCAGGTGTTATCCGCAGCAGGTCACGGTATCAGGAAAAGGGGTGAGATATTACAAGCATGCCGTGGATTTTTACTGTGCATTTCACCGCTCTCAATGGAACAGGGGTGAAATCCGCAGCAAAGTTTGCGCGTAACAAAGAAAGATTGACCTGCAAAGGGGGGGGGGGGGGGGGGGGGGCAGACAGCACATCCCAAGGTCCTTCACATTAACTGAACATCAGGCAGGACCAGGCGACCATGTTACCTGTACGGGGGTATCCCCACTGTCACCAAATGCCAGATGTTGGAGGAATCAAGAGTCGGGAAAGCTGGATCCTTTGTTCTCAGAGTAACGTGCACGCTTGGTTTGGTTCAGCAGGAATGGCCGAACATTCAGTACACTGACACCTTAATGGTGCTGTTTAGGATTTTACTATTGATGGCCTATCCTCAGGACAGGTTATGAACACCTGAACGGTGAGGTTCTTATATCCCGTCAATCTGTTGTTGTAACTCTGGTGCTGGAATGACACTGATGGACTGAGCTGACCGCTACAACGCTGCCCCCAGTCATACAGGCGGTGGAGCTGTGTATTCCCAGGGCTACTCTGGAACCTTCACTGATCAGAGATTGATGGCTTATCTAGAGGATAGGCCTTCGGTATAAAATCCAAGGAATACCCCTATAAGCCGACAAGAAACCGGCAGACTTGTGAATGCTCCTTTAGACCTCATGCATACGACAGTGAAAAAAAAGTCAGTTAAAAACGGACACACTGTCAGTTTTTCATGGCCATTTTGCATCAGTGTGTGCATCCATTTTCTGTCCGTGTGTCCGTTTTTAATGAATGAATTTGATTGGCAGTTATTTCTAGACCCACCCTTCTGAGGCCATGTGAATAGCCCCATAGACTTTCACTGGTGCTAAAAATGGCCGTGTGATGGACGTTACTTAGACGGCCGTCACACGGCCATTTTTCACTGTCGTGTGCATGTAGCCTTAGACTACATTAACACGAACGCGAAAAACGGACATGAAAAACGGGCAGACGGACAGAAAATGGCAATGAAAAACTAACAGAGTGTTCCTATTTTGTAGCCTTTTTTATTTCACTGTTGTGTGAATGTGGCCTTAGAGGTCACTGGAGTAGAAGACATTATAGAACTTAGGGCTGTATGACAATAACAGATTATCTGATCAATATCTGTTCAATCAGACTAATGTGTACAACAAAAGATCTGGTGTGTGTAACGGACCATCCGACCGATAATTGGTCTGTCGGTGTAATACAGCCCTTCCAAACAACACAAAGTATTCACAACCTCACAGCGCATAAGACCTGTGACACAAAGGTCTAAGAAAATAGTAAAGATCAGATGGTGGAGGAGACCTCCTATACCACAACAGGAATCGTGTCTTACCCAGTACGATGGGGAATGAGGCAAAGGCCGAACATCGCAGAGTGTACACCAGTCTGGTCGGCACATCCGGGATGAGTGGGGCATCAAATGGCAGCCATGCGTACGCCGCCAAAAGGAAGGCTGGGAAAATAATCATGGAGAGGACAAACGAGCCAACAAGTTTCAGGCAGGCTGTGTGGCACTGACAAACGCCTGGATCTACGGGATCTTTCTCCACTGATCTCCGGGTGAGGCGCATTAGGGGCTCACTCTCAGGATCTCCTTTTTCCACGTCCACCTTATCATACTCAACCATCCGGACGTTCTTCTGTTCCTCCAGAGCAGGGTGTTCAACAAAAAATGCTGTATTAATAACCACCTGTGAAATCTTATCCTCGTCTCCAGTCTTCCCTGGGCGCTCTTCATTTGGGTCGTATAAACCTGCATTGCTCAGCCTTGCAATACACTCAGGTGGTCCGATCTTATCAGGGTACGGTAGTGTCACCTGGGCATCTTCACACCTGGTGCCCAAAAAATCATCTCCAGAGGAGTCTGTGTGTCTGGAGGTATCTGAAAGCCTTCTGCTTCTTACTGAAGTACGGTCAACACCTGGTGTGGTCTCATCTTTCTTCTCTTCATCAACCAGTGGTTCTTCAGTGGTATCTCTCAGATTCAAGTAATTTTCTACACATTCCTTGCACGGACATGTCGGGCTACTCTGTATCCTACAGAGTTTCGGTGATGATGGTTGAGTCTGGTCAAAGTAGTTGGAAGACTCTTTGTTTTCTTGAGGTTGATTGTTCTGCGCACTGTCCATGTCCTTCTTGTCTTCTAGATCTTCTCTGTCCTCATCTTCTGTAACTTCACACCTCACATTGCTGGTGGCCTTGGGCTCCTCTAAGTCATTTTTTACAACATCCAGTTCATAGAAGTCGACACTTCTTACCTTTTTTTTGTCTTCTGGAGTCTTCCGTGAAGCAAGAAAGCCTACAGGATCGATGTGTTTGCCCTCTGAAGAGTCCGGTTTAAGGTTTACCGCCATTTTTGGTTTACAGTTCACTCCGGGTCTTGAAGGCCATTTACACCATACTTCCGAATATCATTGAATATCTCCAATGTCTTGGAACAGGCATCAATTCAAAATGTTTTCTTAATATTATAACCCACGAACGGCTGAACTGGTAACAAAATAAGTAAGAAAAGTATTAATGTGGAGCCTCATAAATGACAAACGCTGGTTTACAACTGATTATCAAAAATCAGCGACAGTAACAAGTGATTACATGTTATTGTCATCATCCCTCCCATTAAACCTCATGAAGAGGCAGAGATTTCACCTCTGGTAACTGGTTGGGCTCATCAAGCTGATTAAAACCTTTTTTTGTCTCCATGTTCAATAGCTAACGAGATTTCTACTTTATTATTTATATGCAAATGAGCAAATTTAGGCACCAATGGGCTGTCGGAGGCAATTAGAGCATCGCTATTGCAATATTCCTGTGCCCTGCACATTCCCCCACTACCTGACCGGGCGAGTCCTCTCATCTACCCTGTAATCTCACGTCTTACTGAGCTCACCAGAACCATTACACCGAATCTGTGAGCTAACGAGGCCCCGGCGCAATGGATCTAGTGAGATTAGGAAGCAGCATCAGATCCACAAGTGCCAAGACACTGAGCTGACTGTGTTCAGGCGCGAGAAAATAGGGCTAGATGAGAAGGCTAGCCTTGTCAAGAGAGTGAGGCAGCGTGCAGAGCAACAGTGGTGCTCCGAGGGCAACGGCCAGCCCCTATAATACTGCTCCTATGTACAGGGATATAACTGCTATAATACTGCTCCTATGTACAAGAATATAACTGCTATAATACTGCTTCTATGTACAAGAATATAACTACTATAATACTGCCTCCTATGTACAGGAATATAACTACTATAATACTGCTCCTATGTACAAGAATATAACTACTATAATACTGCTCCTATGTACAAGAATATAACTACTATAATACTGCCTCCTATGTACAAGAATATAACTACTATAATACTGCTCCTATGTACAAGAATATAACTACTATAATACTGCTCCTATATACAAGAATATAACTACTATAATACTGCCCCTATGTACAAGACTATAACTACTATAATACTGCCTCCTATGTACAAGAATATAACTACTATAATACTGCTCCTATGTACAAGAATATAACTGCTATAATACTGCTCCTATATACAAGAATATAACTACTATAATACTGCTCCTATGTACAAAAATATAACTACTATAATACTGCTCCTATGTACAAGAATATAACTACTATAATACTGCTCCTATGTACAGGAATATAACTACTATAATACTGCTACTATGTACAGGAATATAACTACTATAATACTGCCTCCTATGTACAGGAATATAACTACTATAATACTGCCTCCTATGTACAAGAATATAACTACTATAATACTGCTCCTATGTACAAGAATATAACTACTATAATACTGCTCCTATGTACAAGAATATAACTACTATAATACTGCCTCCTATGTACAAGAATATAACTACTATAATACTGCTCCTATGTACAAGAATATAACTACTATAATACTGCTCCTATGTACAAGAATATAACTACTATAATACTGCTCCTATGTACAAGAATATAACTACTATAATACTGCTCCTATGTACAAGGAATATAACTACTATAATACTGCTCCTATGTACAAGAATATAACTACTATAATACTGCTCCTATGTACAAGAATATAACTACTATAATACTGCCTCCTATGTACAAGAATATAACTACTATAATACTGCTCCTATGTACAAGAATATAACTACTATAATACTGCTCCTATGTACAAGAATATAACTACTATAATACTGCTCCTATGTACAAGAATATAACTACTATAATACTGCTCCTATGTACAAGAATATAACTACTATAATACTGCTCCTATGTACAAGAATATAACTACTATAATACTGCCTCCTATGTACAAGAATATAACTACTATAATACTGCTCCTATGTACAAGAATATAACTACTATAATACTGCCTCCTATGTACAAGAATATAACTACTATAATACTGCCTCCTATGTACAAGAATATAAGTACTATAATACTGCCTCCTATGTACAAGAATATAACTACTATAATACTGCTCCTATGTACAAGAATATAACTGCTATAATACTGCTCCTATGTACAAGAATATAACTACTATAATACTGCTCCTATGTATAAGAATATAACTACTATAATACTGCTCCTATGTACAAGAATATAACTACTATAATACTGCTCCTATGTACAAGAATATAACTACTATAATACTGCTCCTATGTACAAGAATATAACTACTATAATACTGCTCCTATGTACAAGGATATAACTACTATAATACTGCTCCTATGTACAAGAATATAACTACTATAATACTGCTCCTATGTACAAGAATATAACTACTATAATACTGCTCTTATGTACAAGAATATAACTACTATAATACTGCTCCTATGTACAGGAATATAACTACTATAATACTGCTCCTATGTACAAGAATATAACTACTATAATACTGCTCCTATGTACAAGAATATAACTACTATAATACTGCTCCTATGTACAAGAATATAACTACTATAATACTGCTCCTATGTACAAGAATATAACTACTATAATACTGCTCCTATGTACAAGAATATAACTACTATAATACTGCTCCTATGTACAAGAATATAACTACTATAATACTGCTCCTATGTACAAGAATATAACTACTATAATACTGCTCCTATGTACAAGAATATAACTACTATAATACTGCCTCCTATGTACAAGAATATAACTACTATAATACTGCCTCCTATGTACAAGAATATAACTACTATAATACTGCCTCCTATGTACAAGAATATAACTACTATAATACTGCCCCCTATGTACAAGAATATAACTACTATAATACTGCCTCCTATGTACAATATAACTACTATAATACTGCCTCCTATGTACAAGAATATAACTACTATAATACTGCTCCTATGTACAGGGATATAACTACTATAATACTGCCTCCTATGTACAAGAATATAACTACTATAATACTGCCTCCTATATACAATAATATAACTACTATAATACTGCCTCCTATATACAAGAATATAACTACTATAATACTGCTCCTATGTACAAGAATATAACTACTATAATACTGCCCCCTATGTACAAGAATATAACTACTATAATACTGCTCCTATGTACAGGAATATAACTACTATAATACTGCTCCTATGTACAAGAATATAACTACTATAATACTGCCTCCTATGTACAAGAATATAACTACTATAATACTGCCTCCTATGTACCAGAATATAACTACTATAATACTGCCTCCTATGTACAAGAATATAACTACTATAATACTGCCTCCTATGTACAAGAATATAACTACTATAATACTGCCTCCTATGTACAAGAATATAACTACTATAATACTGCTCCTATGTACAAGAATATAACTACTATAATGCTGCTCCTATGTACAAGAATATAACTACTATAATACTGCTCCTATGTACAAGAATTTCACTTTTTTTGGCAGATTTTCCATTTTAATCAATTTTTTTCCAGTTACAAAGCAAGGGTTAACAGCCAAACAAACTCAATATTTATTACCCTGATTCTGTAGTTTACAGAAACACCCCATATGTGGTTGTAAACTGCTGTACGGGCACACGGAAAGGAACGCCATAAGGTTTTTGGAAGGCAGATTTATTTCACTGCGATAATTTTAAGTTGCCATGTCACATTTGAAGACCCCCCCGAATCCCCACCTAGAGTGGAAACTCCAAAAAAAGACCCCATTTTGGAAACTACAGGATAAGGTGGCAGTTTTGTTGCTACTATTTTAGGGTACATATGATTTTTGGTTGCTCTATATTACACTTTTTGTGAGTAAAGATAACAAAAAATAGCTGTTTTGGCACCATTTTTATTTTTTGTTATTTACAATGTTCATCCGACAGGTTAGATCATGTGGTATTTTTATAGAGCAGGTTGTTACGGACGCGACAATACCAAATATGACTACTTCTTTGGTTGTTTGTTTCAGTTTTACATAATAAAGCATTTTTGAAAAAAATCTTGTTTTAGTATCTCCATAGTCCAGAGTCTGAGATTCTCTTAGGTAGGGTATCATTTTTGTGAGATGAGATGACGGTTTGATTGGCACTATTTTGGGGGGCATATGCCTTTTTGATCGCTTGGTGTTGCACTTTTAGTGATTTAACGTGACAAAAAAATAGCTTTTTTTACACCGTTTTTTTAATTTTTTTACGGTGTTCACCCGAGGGGTTAGGTTATGTGGTATTTTTATAGAGCAGGTCGTTACGGACGTGGCAATACCTAATATGTCTATTTTTTTAACATTTTACCCAATAAAAGCATTTTTGAAAAAAATAAAAATCGTGTTTTAGTGTCTCCATAGTCTGAGAGCTATATTTTTTTTATTTTTTTGGGCGATTGTCTTAGTTAGGGGCTCATTTTTTGTGGGATGAGGGGACGGTTAGATTGGTACTATTTTGGGGGACATATGCCTTTTTGATCGCTTGGTGTTGCACTTTTAGTGATGTAAGGTGACAAAAAAAATAATTTTTAGCCCAGTTTTTACCTGAGGGGTTAGGTCATGTGCTATTTTTATAGAGCCGGTCGATATGGATGTGGCGATACCTAATAGGTCTACTTTTCTTTTTTTCCCTATTTTTAAATTTTTTTTTTTTTTTACTTTATTTTGGGAAAAGGAAGCTTTTTTTTTATATACTTGAAACTTAATTTTTTTCTGTAAAACGTAATTTTTTTTTTCAATTCTTTATTTAAATATATACGGATAACAAACCGTGCATCAGCAGAGTAGAAAGAGTACAACAAGTGCTTCAAAAATAATGCACTACAATGAGAAGTCATCAATTTACAGTCATCTTAATAAAACCTGCTGGCAACTGAAATATGAGGTGAAGATCCCCATTAAAAAAGGGTCTGATTTGTCTAAGCAGGAATCCTGCCGGGACATATTGGCAAAAACGTACTCCTGGCCTCATAAACAAAAATGTCCAGGAAAAAAGAAACGACGTACTTGTAAACATATTGGAAGGTGTTCCCAACAAACATATAGTAAAATACGAACACTTGACACAGAAGGAAGGGGGGGGGGGGAGCACAAAAGAGTACTAGGTTGAAAAGTTCAGCCACTCAGGACAGTAGGTTCCGAAATTCCTGAGATTCCTGGAAGGAAAACCATGGGGTCCAAGCATCAAGGAAAGCTTTATGTTTAGCTCGTAGCTGCGAGGTAAGTTCCTCCATTCTCCGGATCTCCTCCACCTTTTGGATCCAGCAGCTAATTGTCGGAGGCAAGGAGAGCTTCCACCTGGCAGGGATGCATGACCTAGCCGCTATCACCAAGGAGCACAGACAAGACTTACGAAGCACGCTCTTTGGGAGATCCGATAGAAATAGTATAAAGAAACCAGGTGTATTTGGTACCGTAAACCGAAAAATTGAGGACAATGTTTTATGGATCATCTGCCAAAAAGAAATGATAACTTTATTTTTTTAACTTTTTTTACACTTTATTTTTTGCCCCACTTTAGTACTTCAACTTTTGGGGGTCTGATCCCCTTTACAATGCATCACAATACTTCTACAGTATATTGTGATGCACTGGCTTATTAATACAGGGGTCTGGATCTGACAGGCTCTCCCGGAAGGCAGCCACGATGCCTAAGGCAAGCATCGGGCTGCCTTCCCTGCCATGGGGTCCCCGTCACAGCCGCACGGGGACCCGATGGCCACCCCGCTCACGTCTGAAGTCTGCACGTGCCACGATCAGCGCTGACCGCGGCCGTGCAGGGGTTAATGCGGCGACATCTGTGATTTCACCAATGCCGGTGCATACAGCAGGGGTCCGGCTATCAGTGACTGCCGGACCCCTGCCGCGGATTGGGCGGACGCAGCTCCTGCACCAGACCGTACATGTACGGCGCTGGGCATTAAGGAGTTAATCCCCCCAGCTTTACTCCAGCTTCTGTTTACCTTGTTGCATCTCATCATGTGCCGCACACCCATGTGACTGTTGCAGCCAATCACTGGCCTCAGCAGTGACGCCTGTATGAACGGCATGAGATCAAGGATCACCAGAACAGTGTCGCTGGAGCAGAAGGGGATTATAACGCTGAGTAATTTTTTTTATTTTTTTAAAGCATTCCCTCCTGTTAGGGAAAACATGACATCCTGGACAATCCCTTTAAACATGCGACTCTTTGCGGATCACTTCTCTGCACCCCCTCCCATGCCTCGTCTATAGTCATATCCATCTTCATATTACATGGAATTATCCTGGATGACGTTACAAACAGCCACCTGTCACCGGGAGAATATCTGGAGGAGTTCTTGGCCCATTTGAGTCAGACAGAAGATTACATGGAAGTTACCCTCCCGCTGCTGCAATCCGCACCAGGCGAAGGCGTCGATACCCTGCAGAAGCCGCCACGCCTTACTAAAATTGACCGTGCAGCTTTAATTATAATCCTAATAAGTGGTAACGACTAGAAGTCCCACATGGTTATATATAATATACTCTGCACTGCGCGATCTGGATCTTTCTGTATGTCCAGTTAGGGGACCCCAGCTCTGGTGACCACTTCACCATACATCACATGTGGACTGACGGGTCAGTTTCCCAGCCATCTCCTACTGCACCACAGTCTACTGAAGCTCCATTTGGAAGGGCGCGGAGAGGCACATGAAGTGACAGTGTGCTATGTCTCTCAGAGCCCGCGGAAAGCTGCATGGGCCCCCTATGTAGAAAGGATGGGCACATTAGGATTTCTTAGATTTTAGGCTGCCATATAACGATTTCCGGGGAGAAGCCCCCAGCCCGTCATCAGGGAAAAATGTAAAATGAATGATGTCATGAAAGGAACGCTTCCTGTGACATCGTCTGCTGTGGTAAACTGGTATTACCAGTCACTCACTGCACCTCCGGTATCTCGGTACGACACAGCGACCTGACCGCACATTACCAATCATCAATAGGATGGTGGAAGCCCAGCGGCCGGGGGATCGGCGGCTACACGGCGGCTATGGACACACGTTCATGTTTTTTGAAGAAAAGTCTGTTCTTAATATTTCCTCTCCTTTCCTATGTGGCTGTACCTTTAGACTGCAAGCTTCAGAGACAAGGCGAGCATCACTACAGCTCTAGTAACACCCCATACTCTTGACATCAATGCTATTTCACTGAAGATAAGCAGCAACCTGACACTTCAGACCAGATGCCGCTTTTCTCAGGGCTAAACACAGGATCAGACTGATCACTACCCGCGGCACCTGCACCTCTTACCGGTATCTCCACAGTGCCCAGTGACACTGGCTGGATAAGACCTACCTCACAGCGGAGTCCTGGCACAGCCACAGCGTCTTCCTCCAGTAGAGCACTTCCGCTTTAAGGCTTATTTACCTGCCGGAGGTGTGTACAAAGGGCAGGGCCGGTCTGTGCAGTGGGCCGGTCTGTGCAGTGGGCCGGTCCGTCAGGTTTAACTCTTCTCTTCCTGCAGACCTGGATGGAAATAAACAGTAAGTGAGTGGACATAGCATTCAGAGACTTTCTAATCTTACACCTCAGGGACCTGTAATTATACATACATGCAGATAACAGAGCAGTCTGAAGCAGTCAGACACCACAACGAGCTGTCTCTGAATATAAGAAGGATCCTGAACTACCAGGTGCCATTCCTATCCCACATGGCAGAAGGACCTCTGGGCACATGTACGACCCTGCTGCCCCCATACACATTAAATCTGCTGATTTTGATGGGAGCTGACCGTAACTGGCAGATGTATGGGGAAGAAGCGTCCGCCATGTTGGATGTCTGGCAGCAACTATGTCTCCACGTCCTATGCTGAGCATGCATGTACAAGGGGGGGGGGGACGGCTGTCTTAAATGCAAGACCAACTTAAATAAGGTGTCTTATCTGAGGAATTGGTGGCAGATCACTAGGAGGGGTGGGTCCAGCACCCATCTCTAGAACGGGGTCCACACAGTGCAAGTGCAGCCGCCTCTCCGTTCTCTATGGGAGTACTGGCTTGGACGAGCATGCAGGTACTGCCCATAAGCTGCGGCCAGACACCTCAGGGAACAGGAAAGGATCAGGCATGCTGGACTCCCACTGCCCCTTCCTTCCATGCACGGTGCATGCTGGCGGCTCCCATGTGTCAGCAGGGTCTAATGTGTGGGCAGCCATGCTTCTCCTCACCCTGTACCCATTACTGTGCTGACAGCCAGGGCCTCTGTTTTGGGACCGCCCGACAAGCTAATGTCCATGGGGAGCTCCCATGGGAGAGAGACATTTTTCGCTCACTGCAGCACATTTACTAAGACCAGTTCTTTATGCCGGTCTTTGCCTCCCCCTTGTGCAGTCCTCGCCCCGGGTGATAAGCGGCTGCCAGAAACGCCTCTCCCCACTGATAACACACACCCCCTCAGATGACGGGAGAGCTACCTGCACACGATGCGGAGTCTGCAGCCTGGTACAGTACCAGCACGGGTATGAGATAAGACTAACCCCCATACACTTCAGTTATTTGTCAGTTATGAAGCCTCCGCAGAGATCAGGTATAAACCGTACAATCACTGATGGAAATAACGGACGTGTGAACCCAGCCCTGCTAGGCAGGAGAGGTAGCGCTGGCCAGCAGCTAGTGGAAGCGCATGGACGGCAGCTTATTTGGGTTGGACATACTGAAATCCAACATGTCCAACTCATTTTTCCCCAGACATTCACCATCAGAGGAAAGTTTGTAGGCCTAACATATGGTGCATCAAATGTCTGTGGCTATAGGGAGGCCTGCACGGAGCCCACCACCCCCCGTGGGGTGGGGCACGCTCCCTCCTATCTGCCCTATGTAGAGCGGCCTTGTCCTCACACACAATGACAAAGGCAAACAAGTGCATTCAATGCGAGGGATTAACCCGCGTGGGGGCCCCGCACACACTAATCCCCTACATCCTTTCACCCGACGCGTACGGTGACAACACTGGGCCATTTGTTTATTGATTGAGCATCCTGTATGAACTAGGACGGTGCGGGGACCCTTTAAGAACATTTCCCCATCTTTAGGCCATGGGGTGACTTTAGAACAGGATAGCTGCGGCACCTGGATGCGGCTTCACACATTTTGAGTCCTGCAATTTTAAGTGGTATTTCAGTTATCCCTTGTTCACAGGTTGGTGGTGGTCCTACCGCTGGGATCACAAGAACAGGGGCCCCCCCTAAAATGGACAGAGTGGTTAGTCGGAAAAGTGCGCCACCGCTCCATTTGTTTCTATGGGCGTGCCGGAGATAACGGTGCGCTGCGCTCTGCTATCTTTGGCGCTCCCATAGCAGCAGGGTGCTTTAACGACTGACCGATCCGTCCATTTCAGGGGGCTCCAGAGAGTATGGGGCCCCCATTCTCGTGATCTGTGGGGTTCCCGGAGGTAGAGCCCCCACTGATCTGATAGTTATCCCCTATCCTGTGGATCGGGATACCCCTTTAAGAATTCCGCCTAGAGGGGAGAAAAGCTGCGGGACCATAAAAACGTGAAAGTCGCCCTCCGGCAGCTTGAGGCCAGTGGAAAAGGATGGGCCTCGTCTCAGCCCCTGTTCACATCTGCTACATCACGATGAGAAAGGTCTGGAAACGCGTGACTCTCCCATCACACAATACAGGAGACACGACTGACACCGCACACCCCTCTGATCGGGACACCGTCCTTTAATCCGAAACTTCCGCTTATTTGCGATCCGGTCTTTCAGATTATAGGAGAGTTGCTCTGTCTCTCCAGCTGCAGTGGAACTACAAATCTCAGCAAACCCTGTGCATGCGCAGTCAGCTGGAGCGACCACAGAGATAGCGATATCTCCCGATGCTGGACGTCCTCCACCCAGATACAGGGTGTGAGAGCGGTGGGGACTCCCCTGACACAGGCCAGCTCTGGCCCTATAAATAATACCATTAAATGTGCCCGGGGATCATGAACGCAATGCAAAAGCTGCAGTGAAAACTGACACACAACACAAATGCAGCCTGATGTCATTCTGCAAAACAGTATCAGCCAATCAGGGTCAGTGGAAACCAGGGTGACAACTGTATACTCTGCACTGCGCGATCTAGATATTTCTACACAGCCGTCTTCCTTTGAAGCCCCTTTCTGTATGTCCAGTTAGGGCACATGGAGGCAGCGAGGGGACCCCTTCACCATACATCACATGTGGATTCACGGGTCAGTTTCCCAGCCATCTCCTAACCCCGACTTTACACAGGAGGAGGGAGTACAACAGCATCCGACACAGGAGGGTGTACAACAGCGCCCCACACAGGAGGAGGGCGTACAACAGCGCCCCACACAGGAGGAGGGAGTACAACAGCGCCCCACACAGGAGGAGGGCGTACAACAGCTCCCCACACAGGAGGAGGGCGTACAACAGCGCCCCACACAGGAGGGCGTACAACAGCGCCCCACACAGGAGGAGGATGTACAACAGCGCCCCACACAGGAGGAGGATGTACAACAGCGCCCCACACAGGAGGAGGGTGTACAACAGCGCCCCACACAGGAGGAGGGAGTACAACAGCGCCCCACACAGGAGTAGGGCGTACAACAGCGCCCCACACAAGAGGAGGGTGTACAACAGCATCCGACACAGGAGGGTGTACAACAGCTCCCCACACAGGAGGAGGGTGTACAACAGCGCCCCACACAGGAGGAGGGTGTACAACAGCTCCCCACACAGGAGGAGGATGTACAACAGCGCCCCACACAGGAGGAGGGTGTACAACAGCTCCCCACACAGGAGGAGGGTGTACAACAGCGCCCCACACAGGAGGAGGGAGTACAACAGCGCCCCACACAGGAGGAGGGTGTACAACAGCGCCCCACACAGGAGAAAGGCGTACAACAGCGCCCCACACAGGAGGAGGGTGTACAACAGCGCCCCACACAGGAGGAGGGTGTACAACAGCGCCCCACACAGGAGGATGGTGTACAACAGCGCCCCACACAGGAGGAGGGTGTACAACAGCTCCCCACACAGGAGGAGGATGTACAACAGCGCCCCACACAGGAGGAGGGTGTACAACAGCTCCCCACACTGGAGGAGGGTGTACAACAGCTCCCCACACAGGAGGAGGGTGTACAACAGCGCCCCACACAGGAGGAGGGTGTACAACAGCGCCCCACACAGGAGGATGGTGTACAACAGCGCCCCACACAGGAGGAGGGCGTACAACAGCGCCCCACACAGGAGGATGGTGTACAACAGCGCCCCACACAGGAGGAGGGTGTACAACAGCGCCCCACACCGGAGGAGGATGTACAACAGCGCCCCACACAGGAGGAGGGAGTACAACAGCGCCCCACACAGGAGGAGGGTGTACAACAGCATCCGACACATGAGGAGGGTGTACAACAGCGCCCCACACAGGAGGAGGGTGTACAACAGCGCCCCACACAGGAGGAGGGAGTACAACAGCGCCCCACACAGGAGGAGGGCGTACAACAGCGCCCCACACAGGAGGAGGGTGTACAACAGCGCTCCACACAGGAGGAGGGTGTACAACAGCTCCCCACACAGGAGGAGGGTGTACAACAGCGCCGCACACAGGAGGAGGGCGTACAACAGCGCCGCACACAGGAGGAGGGCGTACAACAACTCCCCACACAGGAGGAGGATGTACAACAGCTCCCCACACAGGAGGGTGTACAACAGCTCCCCACACAGGAGGAGGGTGTACAACAGCGCCCCACACAGGAGGAGGGAGTACAACAGCGCCCCACACAGGAGGAGGGCGTACAAAAGCGCCCCACACAGGAGGAGGGTGTACAACAGCTCCCCACACAGGAGGGTGTACAACAGCTCCCCACACAGGAGGAGGGTGTACAACAGCGCCCCACACAGGAGGAGGGTGTACAACAGCGCCCCACACAGGAGGAGGGTGTACAACAGCTCCCCACACAGGAGGAGGGAGTACAACAGCGCCCCACACAGGAGGAGGGCGTACAACAGCGCCCCACACAGGAGGAGGGTGTACAACAGCTCCCCACACAGGAGGAGGGTGTACAACAGCGCCCCACACAGGAGGAGGGTGTACAACAGCGCCGCACACAGGAGGAGGGCGTACAACAGCTCCCCACACAGGAGGAGGGTGTACAACAGCGCCGCACACAGGAGGAGGGCGTACAACAGCGCCGCACACAGGAGGAGGGCGTACAACAGCTCCCCACACAGGAGGAGGATGTACAACAGCTCCCCACACAGGAGGGTGTACAACAGCTCCCCACACAGGAGGATGGTGTACAACAGCGCCCCACACAGGAGGATGGTGTACAACAGCGCCCCACACAGGAGGAGGGTGTACAACAGCTCCCCACACAGGAGGAGGGAGTACAACAGCGCCCCACACAGGAGGAGGGCGTACAACAGCGCCCCACACAGGATGAGGGTGTACAACAGCGCCCCACACAGGAGGAGGGTGTACAACAGCTCCCCACACAGGAGGAGGGAGTACAACAGCGCCCCACACAGGAGGAGGGTGTACAACAGCTCCCCACACAGGAGGAGGGAGTACAACAGCGCCCCACACAGGAGGAGGGAGTACAACAGCGCCCCACACAGGAGGAGGGTGTACAACAGCGCCCCACACAGGAGAAAGGCGTACAACAGCGCCGCACACAGGAGGAGGGTGTACAACAGCGCCCCACACAGGAGGATGGTGTACAACAGCGCCCCACACAGGAGGAGGGTGTACAACAGCTCCCCACACAGGAGGAGGATGTACAACAGCGCCCCACACAGGAGGAGGGTGTACAACAGCTCCCCACACAGGAGGAGGATGTACAACAGCTCCCCACACAGGAGGAGGGAGTACAACAGCGCCCCACACAGGAGGAGGGTGTACAACAGCATCCGACACAGGAGGGTGTACAACAGCTCCCCACACAAGAGGGTGTACAACAGCTCCCCACACAGGAGGAGGGTGTACAACAGCTCCCCACACAGGAGGAGGGTGTACAACAGCTCCCCACACAGGAGGAGGATGTACAACAGCATCCGACACAGGAGGAGGGCGTACAACAGCGCCCCACACAGGAGGAGGATGTACAACAGCTCCCCACACAGGAGGAGGGAGTACAACAGCGCCCCACACAGGAGGAGGGTGTACAACAGCATCCGACACAGGAGGGTGTACAACAGCTCCCCACACAGGAGGGTGTACAACAGCTCCCCACACAGGAGGAGGGTGTACAACAGCGCCCCACACAGGAGGAGGGTGTACAACAGCATCCGACACAGGAGGGTGTACAACAGCTCCCCACACAGGAGGGTGTACAACAGCTCCCCACACAGGAGGAGGGTGTACAACAGCTCCCCACACAGGAGGAGGATGTACAACAGCGCCCCACACAGGAGGAGGGTGTACAACAGCTCCCCACACAGGAGGAGGATGTACAACAGCTCCCCACACAGGAGGAGGGAGTACAACAGCGCCCCACACAGGAGGAGGGTGTACAACAGCATCCGACACAGGAGGGTGTACAACAGCTCCCCACACAGGAGGGTGTACAACAGCTCCCCACACAGGAGGAGGGTGTACAACAGCGCCCCACACAGGAGGAGGGAGTACAACAGCGCCCCACACAGGAGGAGGGTGTACAACAGCATCCGACACAGGAGGAGGGTGTACAACAGCTCCCCACACAAGAGGGTGTACAACAGCTCCCCACACAGGAGGAGGGTGTACAACAGCGCCCCACACAGGAGGAGAGAGTATAACAGCGCCCCACACAGGAGGAGGGCGTACAAAAGCGCCCCACACAGGAGGAGGGCGTACAACAGCGCCCCAAACAGGAGGAGGGTGTACAACAGCTCCCCACACAGGAGGGTGTACAACAGCTCCCCACACAGGAGGAGGGTGTACAACAGCGCCCCACACAGGAGGAGGGTGTACAACAGCTCCCCACACAGGAGGAGGGAGTACAACAGCGCCCCACACAGGAGGAGGGAGTACAACAGCGCCCCACACAGGAGGAGGGTGTACAACAGCGCCCCACACAGGAGAAAGACGTACAACAGCGCCGCACACAGGAGGAGGGTGTACAACAGCGCCCCACACAGGAGGATGGTGTACAACAGCGCCCCACACAGGAGGAGGGTGTACAACAGCTCCCCACACAGGAGGAGGGCGTACAACAGCGCCCCACACAGGAGGAGGGCGTACAACAGCGCCCCACACAGGAGGAGGGTGTACAGCAGCTCCCCACACAGGAGGAGGGCGTACAACAGCGCCCCACACAGGAGGAGGGCGTACAACAGCGCCCCACACAGGAGGAGGGTGTACAACAGCGCCGCACACAGGAGGAGGGCGTACAACAGCGCCGCACACAGGAGGAGGGCGTACAACAGCGCCGCACACAGGAGGAGGGTGTACAACAGCGCCCCACACAGGAGGATGGTGTACAACAGCGCCCCACACAGGAGAATGGTGTACAACAGCGCCCCACACAGGAGGAGGGTGTACAACAGCTCCCCACACAGGAGGAGGGAGTACAACAGCTCCCCACACAGGAGGAGGGAGTACAACAGCACCCTACACAGGAGGAGGGTGTACAACAGCGCCCCACACAGGAGGAGGGCGTACAACAGCGCCCCACACAGGAGGTTGGTGAACAACAGCGCCCCACACAGGAGGAGGGTGTACAACAGCGCCCCACACAGGAGGAGGGTGTACAACAGCTCCCCACACAGGAGGAGGGAGTACAACAGCGCCCCACACAGGAGGAGGGTGTACAACAGCGCCCCACACAGGAGGAGGGAGTACAACAGCGCCACACACAGGAGGAGGGAGTACAACAGCTCCCCACACAGAAGGGCGTACAACAGCTCCCCACACAGGAGAAGGGTGTACAACAGCGCCCCACACAGGAGGAGGGTGTACAACAGCACCCCACACAGGAGGAGGGTGTACAACAGCTCCCCACACAGGAGGAGGGTGTACAACAGCGCCCCACACAGGAGGAGGGTGTACAACAGTGTCCCACACAGGAGGAGGGCGTACAACAGCGCCCCACACAGGAGGAGGGTGTACAACAGTGTCCCACACAGGAGGAGGGCGTACAACAGCGCCCCACACAGGAGGAGGGAGTACAACAGCGCCCCACACAGGAGGAGGGAGTACAACAGCGCCCCACACAGGAGGAGGGCGTACAACAGCGGCCCACACAAGAGGAGGGCGTACAAAAGCACCCCACACAGGAGGAGGGTGTACAACAGCGCCCCACACAGGAGGGCGTACAACAGCTCCCCACACAGGAGGAGGGTGTACAACAGTGCCACACAAGAGGAGGGCGTACAACAGCACCCCACACAGGAGGAGGGTGTACAACAGCGCCCCACACAGGAGGAGGGCGTACAACAGCACCCCACACAGGAGGAGGATGTACAACAGCGCCCCACACAGGAGGAGGATGTACAACAGCGCCCCACACAGGAGGAGGGTGTACAACAGCGCCCCACACAAGAGGAGGGCGTACAACAGCTCCCCACACAGGAGGAGGGTGTACAACAGCGCCCCACACAGGAGGAGGGTGTACAACAGCGCCCCACACAAGAGGAGGGTGTACAACAGCGCCCCACACAGGAGGAGGGTGTACAACAGCGCCCCACACAGGAGGAGGGTGTACAACAGCTCCCCACACAGGAGGAGGGCGTACAACACGTTGGGGCATCCAAGCCTATGCTCATCTGGACAGCCCCGTGGGGGACAATAATGTGGAGTGGTATAGGTGTATAATATAAACAGGGGGGGGGGGCTGGAGACTTAAAGTGGCCCCATGTTGTGGGAGATTGACAGGAGGCGGGGCAACATAGGTAGGAGGGGCCAGCAATACCATAGAGCGATATACCATATACCACAATGCAGCACAATATACTGCCCCAAAAGCTTTTCTTCTGTGGCCGCCATCTTCTGTCCTCCTCCTCCAGTTGTCTCTGATTACGGCTCCATTCAGACGTCCGTATGAATGGTCCGGATCCGTTCTGCATACGGACCTATTCATTTTCATTGGGGCCGGAAAAGATGCGGACAGCACACAGTGTTCCGTTCCGCGGCCCCCGAAATTCCGGTCCGGGGCTCCGCAAAATAATAGAACATGTCCTATTCTTGTCCGCAATTGCGGACAAGAATAGGCATTTTCTATTAAGTGCCGGCGATGTGCACATGGCCGGTGTCAGTGTTTTGAGGATCCGCAAAACCCTTACGGACGTGTGAGTGGACCCTTAGATATGGAGCAGGGGCTTAGGAGGTGAGATGCGGCCATAGTTGAATTCAGGAGGACATGTGCGGTCACTGGGTACATGAGTACCGAAATACCGCTGAGACCTCATTATGTACCCGGCCAGCGGCAGAGAGGGGGCTCGGGCGGCCCCCTGGGCATCAGCCCACCAGGAAATTTCCCTGTAAGGTCTATGACCAGTCCGCCATTGAATATAAAACATACTGTATATGTATAATATTGGGAGGTATATAATATACTGAGGTATATAAGGAGTGTATGATGTAGTATGAGGTATATAATATATAACACACGGTATATGTATAATACTATGAGGTATATAAGGGGTGTATGATGTAGTATGAGGTATATAATGTATAACACACGGTATATGTATAATATACTGAGGTATATAAGGAGTGTATGATGTAGTATGAGGTATATAATGTATAACACACGGTATATGTATAATACTATGAGGTATATAAGGGGTGTATGATGTAGTATGAGGTATATAATATATAACACACGGTATATGTATAATACTATGAGGTATATAAGGAGTGTATGATGTAGTATGAGGTATATAATGTATAACACACGGTATATGTATAATACTATGAGGTATATAAGGGGTGTATGATGTAGTATGAGGTATATAATATATAACACACGGTATATGTATAATACTATGAGGTATATAAGGAGTGTATGATGTAGTATGAGGTATATAATGTATAACACACGGTATATGTATAATACTATGAGGTATATAAGGAGTGTATGATGTAGTATGAGGTATATAATGTATAACACACGGTATATGTATAATACTATGAGGTATATAAGGGGTGTATGATGTAGTATGAGGTATATAATGTATAACACACGGTATATGTATAATACTATGAGGTATATAAGGGGTGTATGATGTAGTATGAGGTATATAATATATAACACACGGTATATGTATAATACTATGAGGTATATAAGGAGTGTATGATGTAGTATGAGGTATATAATGTATAACACACGGTATATGTATAATACTATGAGGTATATAAGGAGTGTATGATGTAGTATGAGATATATAATATATAACACACGGTATATGTATAATACTATGAGGTATATAAGGGGTGTATGATGTAGTATGAGGTATATAATATATAACACACGCTATATGTATAATACTATGAGGTATATAAGGGGTGTATGATGTAGTATGAGGTATATAATATATAACACACGCTATATGTATAATACTATGAGGTATATAAGGAGTGTATGATGTAGTATGAGGTATATAATATATAACACACGGTATATGTATAATACTATGAGGTATATAAATAGTGTATGATGTAGTATGAGGTATATAATATATAACACTGTATATGTATAATACTATGAGGTATATAAGGGGTGTATGATGTAGTATGAGGTATATAATGTATAACACACGGTATATGTATAATACTATGAGGTATATAAGGAGTGTATGATGTAGTATGAGGTATATAATATATAACACACGGTATATGTATAATACTATGAGGTATATAAGGAGTGTATGATGTAGTATGAGGTATATAATATATAACACTGTATATGTATAATACTATGAGGTATATAAGGGGTGTATGATGTAGTATGAGGTATATAATATATAACACACGGTATATGTATAATACTATGAGGTATATAAGGGGTGTATGATGTAGTATGAGGTATATAATATATAACACACGGTATATGTATAATACTATGAGGTATATAAGGGGTGTATGATGTAGTATGAGGTATATAATATATAACACACTGTATATGTATAATATACTGAGGTATATAAGGAGTGTATGATGTAGTATGAGGTATATAATATATAACACACTGTATATCTATAATACTATGAGGTATATAAGGAGTGTATGATGTAGTATGAGGTATATAATATATAACACACTGTATATCTATAATACTATGAGGTATATAAGGGGTGTATGAGGTATATAATATATAACACACGGTATATGTATAATACTATGAGGTATATAAGGAGTGTATGATGTAGTATGAGGTATATAATATATAACACTGTATATGTATAATACTATGAGGTATATAAGGGGTGTATGATGTAGTATGAGGTATATAATGTATAACACACGGTATATGTATAATACTATGAGGTATATAAGGAGTGTATGATGTAGTATGAGGTATATAATATATAACACTGTATATGTATAATACTATGAGGTATATAAGGGGTGTATGATGTAGTATGAGGTATATAATGTATAACACACGGTATATGTATAATACTATGAGGTATATAAGGAGTGTATGATGTAGTATGAGGTATATAATGTATAACACACGGTATATGTATAATACTATGAGGTATATAAGGAGTGTATGATGTAGTATGAGGTATATAATATATAACACTGTATATGTATAATACTATGAGGTATATAAGGAGTGTATGATGTAGTATGAGATATATAATATATAACACACGGTATATGTATAATACTATGAGGTATATAAGGGGTGTATGATGTAGTATGAGGTATATAATATATAACACACGGTATATGTATAATACTATGAGGTATATAAGGAGTGTATGATGTAGTATGAGGTATATAATATATAACACACGGTATATGTATAATACTATGAGGTATATAAGGAGTGTATGATGTATGAGGTATATAATATATAACACACTGTATATGTATAATACTATGAGGTATATAAGGAGTGTATGATGTAGTATGAGGTATATAATATATAACACACTGTATATCTATAATACTATGAGGTATATAAGGGGTGTATTATGTAGTATGAGGTATATAATATATAACACACGGTATATGTATACTATGAGGTATATAAGGAGTGTATGATGTATGAGGTATATAATATATAACACACTGTATATGTATAATATACTGAGGTATATAAGGAGTGTATGATGTAGTATGAGGTATATAATATATAACACACTGTATATCTATAATACTATGAGGTATATAAGGAGTGTATGATGTAGTATGAGGTATATAATATATAACACACTGTATATCTATAATACTATGAGGTATATAAGGAGTGTATGATGTAGTATGAGGTATATAATATATAACACACGGTATATGTATAATACTATGAGGTATATAAGGAGTGTATGATGTATATAATGTATAACACACTGTATATGTATAATACTATGACGTATTTAGTACCATATCACACACCGTATCACACACCATATACGTCTCAGCGCTCTATCTCTCAGGTACTCTTCTTCTACACCAACCACTTTCCCGCCTCCAGGTCGGTGACGTAACGAGTCCTGTAGATTAGCTCCGCCTACTGAGTCCCGTTTGGGGACGTTCCAGGCAGGCACGCCCACACGCGTAGTCTTTCCTGTACTCCCGCGATATTTGGCAGCTGACTGACAGACATGGCGGACTTGGTGGATCGGAGCTGACCGGAGACATGAGCCAGGGAACCGCTGACACCGAGCCTGAGGCCAAGGTGCTGCACACCAAGCGGCTGTACAGGTGAGAGGACGGGACGTGTGTACAGGGGGCATGAGAGGAGGGGGCAGTGCAAAGGGGGGCACCAGGGGGTCAGGAGGCAGTGTAAGGAGGGGACACCAGGGGATCAGGAGGCAGTGTAAGGGGGGGACAGGAGAGGATCAGGAGACAGTGTAATGGGGGGACGGGACAGGAGAGGATCAGGAGACGGTGTAATGGGGGGGACAGGAGAGGATCAGGAGACGGTGTAATGGGGGACAGGAGAGGATCAGGAGACAGTGTGAGGGGGGGGGGGACAGGAGAGGATCAGGAGACAGTGTAAGGGGGGGGGGGACAGGAGAGGGTCAGGAGACAGTGTAAGGGGGGGGGGGACAGGAGAGGGTCAGGAGACAGTGTAAGGGGGGGGGGACAGGAGAGGGTCAGGAGACAGTGTAAGGGGGGGGGGACAGGAGAGGATCAGGAGACAGTGTAAGGGGGGGGACAGGAGAGGATCAGGAGACAGTGTAAGGGGGGGGGGGGACAGGAGAGGATCAGGAGACAGTGTAAGGGGGGGGGGACAGGAGAGGATCAGGAGACAGGAGAGGATCAGGAGACAGGAGAGGATCAGGAGACAGTGTAAGGGGGGGGGGACAGGAGAGGATCAGGAGACAGTGTGAGGGGGGGGGGACACCAGGGGATCAGGAGACAGTGTGAGGGGGGGGGGACACCAGGGGATCAGGAGACAGTGTGAGGGGGGGGGGACACCAGGGGATCAGGAGACAGTGTGAGGGGGGGGGGGACACCAGGGGATCAGGAGACAGTGTAAGGGGGGGGGGGGGACACCAGGGGATCAGGAGACAGTGTAAGGGGGGGGGGGGACACCAGGGGATCAGGAGACAGTGTGAGGGGGGGGGGGGGGACACCAGGGGATCAGGAGACAGTGAGAGGGTCAGGAGAAGTGGGGGACATGATAGTAAAGCGCTCCTGGGATATGTAGTCGACCACGCTGTCAGTAAGGGGCACGTTTCGTGTCTTGCAGGGCCGTGGTGGAGACGGTGCACCGCCTCGACCTTATCATTTCCAACAAGACCGCCTACCAGGAGGTGTTCAAGCCTGAGAACATCAGTCTACGGAACAAGTGAGTCCGGTCCTCCGCCATACTCCTGCTAATCTTTTATAGTGTCCAGTATTGGATTATAGCGCCCCCTCCACGCGGACAGCGGTCTCGTTGTCTCACCCATGTTGTGCTCCGCCCGCAGGCTACGGGAGCTGTGTGTCAAGCTTATGTTCCTTCACCCCGTGGAATATGGCAGGAAAGCTGAGGAAGTTCTCTGGAGGAAAGTCTACTATGAAGTCATCCAGCTCATCAAGACCAACAAGAAGGTGAGTCTTCTGCAGTAGATTGTAAGCTCTGCGGGTCAGAGGTATCCCTGCTGTGCTGATATAATGCTCTGGCTTTCTTCTGCAGCACATTCACAGCCGCAGCGCTCTGGAGTGCGCCTACCGCACCCACCTGATCGCCGGGGTGGGCTTCTACCAGCACCTCCTCCTCTACATCCAGTCCCACTACCAGCTGGAGCTGCAGTACTGCATAGACTGGACCCACGTCTCCGACCCGCTCATCGGTCAGTCCGTGGGGGTGGGGGGGGGGGGGGGGGTGTATTCCTTGATCCAATAGAGATCAGGGAAAAAGTTTGTCCTCTTTCCAAAACCTCACAATAAAAAAAGTGCGTGACAACTCAGATCCCCACAGCAGCGTTGATATTTTTTTTTTTTTGCTAAGCAACAATTAAAAATTTAGCGAGTCATGAAGGCCCTGCCATTAAGGAATCAAGCCAAAGTGGAGTTCCCCTTTAAGCATACTGTGACCATTTCCTCTGCTTTGCGTTCCCGCCACAGGCTGCAAGAAACCGGTTTCTGCCTCCGCGAAAGAGATGGAGTGGGCGCAGATGGCATGCCACAGGTGTCTGGTGTACCTGGGAGACCTGGGTAAGGCGGCTTTATGCATCTGTTAATCCTGGTTTTCAAGATCTCTGCTTGCTGTTAGTGAATACATCCAGATATTGGGAGTTGTACCCCTCACCCCCATACAGAATTCAACGTGTATTTGTCTCTCTCCAGCTCGCTATCAGAATGAACTGGCGCTCGTCGACACGGAGAAGTTGGCGGAGAGGTTTTATTACCAGGCTCTGACAGTGGTGCCTCAGATGGGTGAGTTGTCGGGGGCACAGAGCAGGGTACGGGAGCGGCGCCCCGACGACTTGTATTGCTTGATGTTAACGTGATTTCCTCTTGGTCAGGGATGCCCTTTAACCAGCTTGGCACGTTAGCGGGGAGCAGGTACTACCACGTGGAAGCCACCTACTGCTACCTGCGCTGGTGAGTGCAGTCACTGCGCAGAGGACGGTTTTTCTGCCTTGCGCTCCTCTTCCCCCCCCCTGACCTGTTCCCGTTGTCTCCCCTGCACAGTATACAGTCCGAGGTCTCCTTTGAAGGGGCGTACGGCAACCTGAAGAGACTGTACGACAAGGCGGCCAAGATGTATCACCAGCTGAAGAAGAGTGAGAACCGCAAACTGTCACCCAGCAAGAAGAGGTGAGGGGGGCTAACACAGGGGCCCGAGTGGGGGCTCCCACTGGATCCAAGGTGTTTTTTTTAGACTATTACTAATGTAAAGATGACGATCCCATTCTACCAAAGCTAGAACCAGCCCAGAACCTCACATGGATCCAGAGATCTCCTCAATCATTGCTCCATTTGCTGTGCTAGATGTATTTCTAACTGGCAGCTCAGCTTCTGCTGCAGCTCTCTCCCTATCACAGTTCAGGGGGGCGTGTTCTTTCTGCTGCAGCTCTCTCCCTATCACGGCTCAGGGGGGCGTGTTCTTTCGGCTGCAGCGCTCTCCCCATCACGGCTCAGGGGGCGTGTTCTTTTGGCTGCAGCTCTCTCCCCATCACAGCTCAGGGGGCGTGTTCTTTCTGCTGCAGCTCTCTCCCTATCGCAGCTTAGGGGGCGTGTTCTTTCTTCTGCAGCTCTCTCCCTATCACAGCTCAGGGGGCGTGTTCTTTCTGCTGCAGCTCTCTCCCTATCACAGCTCAGGGGGCGTGTTCTTTCTGCTGCAGCTCTCTCCCTATCACAGCTCAGGGGGCGTGTTCTTTCTGCTGCAGCTCTCTCCCTATCACAGCTCAGGGGGCGTGTTCTTTCTGCTGCAGCTCTCTCCCTGTTAATGCTACAGCTTAGGGTTGACGAGAAATAAGGAAAATAACGAATAGCAGGTGGCGCTATACAGACACATTTTATTGAATAGCTTACCGGCTGTACAAAATTTTTATTTACATGCAATTGCAAAAGCATTAGGATCCAGCTGCTAGATGGAGAAGTATGTAGAATGTGGAATGTTTTTTGTGGCATTGGGAACCTTGTAGATGCCTCTGGAGTGAGGCACGAGGCTCTGGTTCCACTGACTTTCTATTGCACCTGCAGGTGTAAGGACATCAAGCGCTTGCTGGTCAGCTTCATGTATCTTCAGAGACTCCTGCAGCCTAAGAGCAGGTAAGTGGCTCTGTAACACAATGTTCACCTACCTGTGGCACGCCCTCTCAGGTGTCCAGGACGCTTCCTTTAATCACCTGTCTCCCCTCCCCAGCTTCATGGATTCCGAGCTCACCTCTCTGTGCCAGTCAGTCCTGGAGGATTTCAATCTGTGCATGTTCTACCTGCCCTCCTCCATCAACCTGAGCTCGGCCAGCGAGGATGAGGAGGAGTATGAAGGAGGCTATTCCTTTCTGCCGGATCTGCTGGTCTTCAGGATGGCTGTCATCTGCCTGATGTGCGTCCACAGCATGAAGAGGGCAGGTGAGATGGTGTCTAGGAGGCGCCAGACAGGTTAAATGTCCACGATCGCCAATATCGCCGATCACAGACATTGCCTCCAGGTGTTTGCTGTATAAAGCAGCAGGCATCTGATAGCTATGGCGCTGGCTCAGGTCCTGAGGGGCGGCATCATTAATGTCCGGATATCTACTGCACGTGTATGGCAGATGTCGTCCTAAAGGGCGTTCCCTTTGCTTCAAAATCTGTGCAGATTTCACCCACTAAATTGCCTCTTGGAGGTGTCAGTTAAAAGCAAATTAGCCCCACAAGTGGGTAACCCTGGTTGTCTCTTCTCGGTAGATGGGGGGGCTCACACGGGGTGTGGGCACAGTGGTTTCCTGCCTCTGAAGTTGTGCCCATAAGGGATTAATGTGCAGTACACATCTGACTGTAAACCAGTACATACCAGTGATCCCCAGTGCCGTGTCATCTCCTTCTCCTACCAGATTCCAAGCAGTACAGCGCCGCCATAGCCTTCACGCTCGCTCTCTTCTCCCATCTGGTGAACCATGTGAATATCAGACTTCAGGCAGAACTAGAGGAGAGCTCGGTCCCTGCCTTTCAGAACGACAGTCCAGGTGGGTGCTCAGATCACTTACGATGGGTGTTCAAGCTCCGTCACGATTGCTGCCTCCATTGGGCAGATCCTATACGAGAATTTCAGGGTGGCGTGTGATTCAGCACTTTTTTGGGGGTTTCAAGTCGTCGTCCACCCCCCCCCCCCCCCCCTCCCCCCATGCATTAGAGAGTGACGCCATTGGCTTGTAATTTCCTTCTGCAGAAGATCCAGAATCCAGAGAGGTCTCTCACGTGATTGAGAGAGACCCTGAACCTGAGCTGAACCAGGTCAACAAGCAAACACGAGCCAAACCTCAAAGCAAGAAAAGCCAGAAATACTCGCGCCTCTCCCGTCTCAGGAGAAGGAGACCTGTCAGGAAGGTGGACGAGAGCGACCTGAGCGAGGGGTTTGACTCCGACTCCAGCCACGGATCGGCCAAGGGCAGTGACATTTCTGAGAGCGCGTCGGAAAAGAGCGACGAAGAAGCCGCCTTTGACATAGAGTCGGATTCTGACATGAACAGTCAGGAGTCACGTTCTGACCTGGAAGACATGGAGGACCACCCCAAAGAGGAGGCAAAGAACCCAATGGAAATCAAGGAAGTTCTCAGGACCACAGAAGATACCAAACCTGTGAGCTCTGCCAAGGCAGATGCCCAGGAGTCTGTGAATGGTCCTGTTGCCACCACCAGTGAAGCCAGCATAGCCAGTAACCTGCAAGCCATGTCTACCCAGATGTTCCAAACCAAGCGCTGCTTCCGCTTGGCGCCCACCTTCACCAACGTCTTTGTGAAACCAGAACCTGCACCTCCGGTCACCAAAGAACCAGAACCGCTCATGAACGGAGAGGCAGAGAAGACCAACCTGATGGGACAAGGTAAGTTTGTCACCCAGACTTCCCATTTGATGCATATGCCTTTCCATCGACTGCCAATTATTGAGCCGCCAACTCTTCCTAGGAGATGTCTCTGACTCTGAAGAAAGTGTGGAGAGCAACAAATCCGGTCCCAATGAGCGGAGCCTTCAGGAGAGGCTGGAGGTGATCACCAGCGAGGGGCTTCTGGCAAGTGTCAAGGTCTTCCTGGACTGGCTGAGGACCAACACGAATATAATAATCATGTGTGCACAGGTACAAGGCTGAGAAACCGCTGATATGCCGGAGCTGTGATCTATATTGTGACCCCCCCCCCATCCCAACTGGGGAGTCACGGTCTTAAAGGGGTTGTCCCACAATTAGATATATTCCTGGTATAGATCATACATGACCATTCCCTCTTATCTAGTAAAGAGTTACGACCAACATACGCAGTATGGCGCCACCTGGTGTGCAAATGCTTCTAATGAGCTGAGTGCTGGTGGTCATACATGCTCAGTTGCTCCCCCAAAGATGGAGTTTCTGCATATTGCTCCTCCGATCACAGCAGGGGAGCTGACTAAGAACCATGTTCACAACTGCCAGGGGGAGAAGCAGACTGACCAGGGAACCTTCTGAAGACTATGTGCAGATGTTAGGGGGGGAAGTGGACTGACCAGGGAACCTTCTGAAGACTCTGTGCAGATGTTGGAGGGGGAAGCGGACTGACCAGGGAACCTTCTGAAGACTATGTGCAGATGTTAGAGGGGGAAGCGGACTGACCAGGGAACCTTCTGAAGACTCTGTGCAGATATTAGAGGGAGAAGCGGACTGACCAGGGAACCTTCTGAAGACTATGTGCAGATGTTAGAGGGGGAAGCGGACTGACCAGGGAACCTTCTGAAGACTATGTGCAGATGTTAGGGGGGGAGAAGTGGACTGACCAGGGAACCTTCTGAAGACTATGTGCAGATGTTAGAGGGGGAGAAGTGGACTGACCAGGGAACCTTCTGAAGACTATGTGCAGATGTTAGAGGGAGAAGCGGACTGACCAAGGAACCTTCTGAAGACTCTGTGCAGATGTTAGAGGGGGAAGCGGACTGACCAGGGAACCTTCTGAAGACTATGTGCAGATGTTAGGGGGAGAAGCGGACTGACCAGGGAACCTTCTGAAGACTATGTGCAGATGTTAGAGGGAGAAGTGGACTGACCAGGGAACCTTCTGAAGACTATGTGCAGATGTTAGAGGGAGAAGCGGACTGACCAGGGAACCTTCTGAAGACTATGTGCAGATGTTAGAGGGAGAAGCGGACTGACCAGGGAACCTTCTGAAGACTATGTGCAGATGTTAGAGGGGGAAGCGGACTGACCAGGGAACCTTCTGAAGACACTGTGCAGATGTTAGAGGGGGAGGCGGACTGACCAGGGAACCTTCTGAAGACTATGTGCAGATGTTAGAGGGGGAAGCGGACTGACCAGGGAGCCTTCTGAAGACTATGTGCAGATGTTAGAGGGGGAAGCGGACTGACCAGGGAACCTTCTGAAGACTCTGTGCAGATATTAGAGGGAGAAGCGGACTGACCAGGGAACCTTCTGAAGACTATGTGCAGATGTTAGAGGGGGAGAAGTGGACTGACCAGGGAACCTTCTGAAGACTCTGTGCAGATGTTAGAGGGGGAAGCGGACTGACCAGGGAACTACCAGACTGGCTGTGATGTGGGAATGAAAGACGTACCGAGCGCATGCCAGCTGTAGGCAGGAAATGGTCATGTGGCGCCCCCCAGTGGACCATAGTTCGGATTGGCAATGGGGTTGAGGGGGACACAGAGAAGAATACAAAGTTGAAATGTTCTACAATTGTAGTTAATAGTGGGATAACCTGTTTCTGATCCCTCCATCCATTACTTGCAGTCCTGGCCCCCCTTCTCCGGCTGGGCTCTATTTAGGGGTCTGCATTAGATAGGGTCTTGTTCAGACGTCTCCTCTTTCCCCTCTCAGAGCTCCCAGAGTTTATGGAACAGACTGTCGGTGCTCCTAAACCTGCTACCGTCTGCTGCCAAGATCCAGGAGTCTGGTAAGCAGATGATGGGGGTTGTATGACCTGTGCACATCTGCTGCCTGTATCCATGTATTAACCCATGCTGTTCCTCAGGGATCTCCCTGTGCAGCGAGGTTCAGAGTCTGCTGCAGGAGTCGGAGCAGGCGGACATGAGCCACCACATCTTACTCCCCGAGGACGCTGCTCTGAGGAACCTACCGCCACTCAAGGCAGCACATCGCAAGTTTAACTTTGAGAAGGAGCGTCCAGTGCTGACTGTCCTGGAAGAGGTAAGGATCCTCATCATCCGGCCTTTATTGGTATGCGCCACCCTCACCTCTCTGCTCTTCTGATTTCAGTCCATTGTGCGCAGCGGTTACATCCGAAGCTTCGGCCATTTCCTCACTCGGCTGCAGGGCAACGTCTTGCAGTACAACCCGGAGCTAGGGATCTTCACCAGCATCGTCGAGGCCCAGCAAGACGACATTCTGCACCAGGCGCAGGCGCAGTTCCGCATGGTGAGCTCTGCTTTATTACCTCACGTGTAGTAGTAGACAGGCTGCAGTGCCTCCTTGTGACCACTAGATGGCAACCTATTCATTCACCAGTTACACAGTCCACAACCCAGTCTGTTGCTGGTGGGTGACCTGAGGCTTCCATCCATATGCTGGCATGCAGAAGGTTAATATTTTATGTCACCCCTTCCTCGTGGAATCCTTGTCAGCTGAGCAGGAATTAGGCCAGGGAGCGGACTGGAGATGGATGGGGACAGCTGGCACCGCCATTAATAGCCACTGTCACTTCCGGTGGGAAATGAAGCTGATCCTCTGGTATTTGGTGAACCGTGACCCTGCCAAGATGTCTGACGGCTAGTGTCTTTTTCCTAGGCTCAGGAGGAAGCTCGGAGGAACCGTCTCATGAGAGACATGGCCCAGCTAAGGCTCCAGGTAACCTGTCCTGCCCCTGCCACCCCCCTGTACCTGAGCACACCAGGTCCATGGGTCACCTTTGGTTTCCTTGCCTGCAGTTAGAGGTATCGCAGCTAGAGGGCACCCTACAGCAGCCTAAATCTCAGTCCGCCATGTCGCCGTACCTCCTACCGGACACCCAGGCCCTCTGCCAGCACCTGAACGCCATCCGGCAACTTGCAAACAGCGGGAGGTTCATTATCATCATCCCTCAGACGGGTAAGTCCACGGCCCAGTGCCACGTTCAGACCCCGTCAGCAGATTGGGACCGTGATGCATTGCGGTGGAAGTTTGCTCAAGCAATAATTGAGTGACCCCCATCATCCTCCCCCATCCTTTGTTTGTTCTAGTTATAGACGGCCTAGACTTTCTGAAGAAGGAGAATGCCGGTGCCCGAGACGGGATCCGATACCTAGAAGCGGAGTTTAAGAAGGGGAACAGGTAGGATCGTGTCCTCACAGAGCGTCGCCCTGGGATTGTAAGGGTTAATCGTGACCAGCGCTCTCGCCTTGTTTTCAGGTATATCCGCTGCCAGAAAGAAGCCGGGAAGATCTTCGAGAGGAACAAGCTAAAGCGGCAGGATACAAACGCCTGGTAAGAGCCCCCCATTCCTTGCCCATTCTCTGCCCTTCACTCCCGAGCAGAGACTGGTTCCTAGGAAATAAACACCATTGAAGCCCCTGGTTGCTAGGCAGTTATTCCATAGCAACGACACTGCCAGGTTCGGAATGCCCATCAGAAGCGGAGAAGCTTCCTGGCGACAGTCATGTCATCCCATTCTCTCACCCTATAGTATTAAAGGGATTTTCCTGGATCTGAAAAACATGGGCAATTTTATTTTTATTTTTAAAACAGCGCCACAGTTATAAACAGGTTGTAAGTGGTATTGCAGCACAGTTGCATCCCTTCTGCAGTACCGCACACAGCCTGTGGACAGGGGTGGCGCCCTTCGGATAAGACAACAACCATCATTTTTCTAATCGTGTACAACCCCTGTATTCCACAAGTTTGTGGGGCGGCCTGCTTTATGTCGCCCCGTTTTCAGATGCTGGGTCGCCCCTCTGGGATACTTGGCTAGGGCAGGTCTTGGCACTGGCGGGTGGAGGGGGTCTTCGGACGTGTCCTCCCCTCATGTATGACTCCTCACCATCGTCTGATCCTATGACAGGCATCTGTATAAGATTCTGGACAGCTGCAAACAGCTGACGGTGTCCCAGGGCAGCAACGAGGAGGAGACGGCAGGCATGGTGACCATTATAACCGGCTTCCAGCTCGAGGACCCGGAACGTTTCTCCCCTGCCGTGCAGGTATGTACTCGCCCCATGCAGGTACGTCCCCCCCAATCCCCTGTATCTATTACTTGGCTTATGTGCAGGAGGTAAGGGGGGCACTGACTCCGCGGAGGCACCAGTCCCACCAGTAGATTGATGCAGGGGCCGAGACGTTTCCTGGTTTAGTTTTGGGACTAGAAAGCTCAGGAAATGTTTGTGCTTCTCAGTCTCTGATGTTTTGTGGCTATTTCATCTCTAACTGAGCTCAACACAAAAACCACAGGTTCCTTTTTTCAGAAAAAAAGTTGATTTCTAAAGACTGTAGAAACCACGGAAGGAACCTGCTGTGTGGAAACCAAGGATTGTCATCAATCAGGGACGTTACAGAGAGAACATTCACCACTAGAAGTCATAATATACAGAGACACATACATGACTCATCCTGTATTATACTCCAGAGCTGCACTCACTATTCTGCTGGTGCAGTCACTGTGTACATACATTACTTATCCTGTACTGATCCTGAATTACATCCTGTATTATACTCCAGAGCTGCACTCACTATTCTGCTGGTGCCGTCACTGTGTACATACATTACTTATCCTGTATTGATCCTCAGTTACATCCTGTATTATACCCCAGAGCTGCACTCACTATTCTGCTGGTGCAGTCGCTGTGCACATACATTACTTATCCTGTACTGATCCTGAGTTACATCCTGTATTATACTCCAGAGCTGCACTCACTATTCTGCTGGTGCCGTCACTGTGTACATACATTACTTATCCTGTATTGATCCTCAGTTACATCCTGTATTATACCCCAGAGCTGCACTCACTATTCTGCTGGTGCAGTCACTGTGTACATACATTACTTATCCTGTACTGATCCTGAGTTACATCCTGTATTATACTCCAGAGCTGCACTCACTATTCTGCTGGTGCAGTCACTGTGTACATACATTACTTATCCTGTACTGATCCTGAGTTACCTCCTGTATTATACCCCAGAGCTGCACTCACTATTCTGCTGGTGCAGTCACTGTGTTCATCCATTACTTATCCTGTACTGATCCTGAGTTACATCCTGTATTATACTCAAGAGCTGCACTCACTATTCTGCTGGTGCAGTCACTGTGTACATACATTACTTATCCTGTACTGATCCGGAGTTACATCCTGTATTATACTCCAGAGCTGCACTCACTATTCTGCTGGTGCAGTCACTGTGTACATACATTACTTATCCTGTACTGATCCTGAGTTACATCCTGTATTATACTCCAGAGCTGCACTCACTATTCTGCTGGTGCAGTCACTGTGTACATACATTACTTATCCTGTACTGATCCTGAGATACATCCTGTATTATACTCCAGAGCTGCACTCACTATTCTGCTGGTGCAGTCGCTGTGCACATACATTACTTATCCTGTACTGATCCTGAGTTACATCCTGTATTATACTCCAGAGCTGCACTCACTATTCTGCTGGTGCAGTCACTGTGTACATACATTACTTCTCCTGTACTGATCCTGAATTACATCCTGTATTATACTCCAGAGCTGCACTCACTATTCTGCTGGTGCCGTCGCTGTGTACATACATTACTTATCCTGTATTGATCCTCAGTTACATCCTGTATTATACCCCAGAGCTGCACTCACTATTCTGCTGGTGCAGTCGCTGTGCACATACATTACTTATCCTGTACTGATCCTGAGTTACATCCTGTATTATACTCCAGAGCTGCACTCACTATTCTGCTGGTGCAGTCACTGTGTACATACATTACTTATCCTGTATTCTACTCCAGAGCTGCACTCACTATTCTGCCATATACACCCGTTACTTATCCTGTCCTGTTCTGTCAGTCTGCCTTGCAGGCCGTATCCAACTCCAACATCGAGATCAAGAACGTTCTAGATTTCTACAAGCAGTGGAAGGAGATGGGCTGAGGTCAGAGGTCATTGGCGCTGGTGATATAAAAAGAAATAAAACGATTTGGAAAACGAAGAAAAACGAAACCAAACAGCAAAGAAGTAACCAGCGAGATGTACAATAAAGAAACACGCACCGTCCTCTTCTGAGCAGCTGGTGGGCGTGGCTCCGGAAAGATGGTGGGCGGGGCTTGCCTTCCGCTGGCTGTTGGCGATGCTAGGCATTCATCTCCTACTATGTGTGACCTCCGTGTTTGACCTGGGGTCGCGGGTGGCCATCTTCCAGACCCCCTGGCTGATCGGACCATTCCGACACCTCTTTGTCTCGTGTAGTGTGGTGACTGGACCTTGCGCAGTTCCCCTTCCCCCATTGACCCCTCCCCCTCCCCCTCCCATGATCCCCTGTTTTCTTTAAGCTCTTGGAGAATGTCGAATAAAGAAAACGGCGCTATTTTATTTAACGCACGACCGGAAAGTGGTTATTTTGTGCACTGTGCGCGGAGAGACTCGGGGTAGATGGCCAATACTGCCGCACTGTGGTGACTCTAGTGTACTGCAGTCATGGCCGTCATTGGCTTTGTACAATGGGAAAAAGGCAATCGAATGACATCATCAATCGGTGAAAACGGATTGCAGACGCGATGGCTGCCAGCGACTCGCGTAGGAGAATCCTACAAATATCGGAAACACTTCGCCGGGTATTCTACTTCTGCTGTGAATCAGATTCATGTCTTGTGCTCCGGTCACATCCAAAGCTGTGTTTACAATGCTTTCCTGTCTCCGGTACAGTGCACACTCAGCTCTGCTGCATCACGAGGAGAGATGGAGTCGCACCAGAGAGTCTGCTGCATGCAAGAGATAATGCGGTGCACTAAACTGATTATAATCTGATGACTAGTTCATAATAAGAACCAGCAGAACTGCGAATGCAGCTCTGGAAGATAGTCTGATGCAGCTTTAGGTGTGATTGGAGAATACAGTCTGATGCAGCTCTAGATATGACTGGAGGATAAGGTCGGATGCAGCTTTAGATGTGACGAGGATACGGTCTGATGCAGCTCTAGATGTGACTGGAGGATTCTGTCTGATGCAGCTCTAGATGTGACTGGAGGATACGGTCTGATGCAGCTCTAGATGTGACTGGAGGATAAGGTTGGATGCAGCTCTAGATGTGACTGGAGGATATGGTCTGATGTAAATCTGTGATTGGAGGATGAGGGTGGATGCAGCTCTAGATGTGACTGGAGGATGAGGGTGGATGCAGGTTTAGATGTGACTGGAGGATACGGTCGGATGCAGCTCTAGATGTGACTGCATACGCACTTGTTCGGCTGTTCTTGTAGCCCCCATAGAACTGAAAGTAGGAGCGGTAAGGAGCTGTAGTATCAGAACAGCTGGAGTATAAGCTATGACTTGATGCAGCTCTGGATGTGACTGGTGTAGAAGACGATGCAGCACTGAATTTTGCTCAGTTATAGGTGGGTATTGTGCTGCCATCTGGTGAAATGGCATAACCAGGCTGTGCTCAGTACGAAGCTGCAGCTTTAAAACCCGGAAGTTTACTTAAAAACCCTGCCTCCTGTAGCTAAAGGCTGGGAGCCTCCCTTATATTTGGGGGTGCGATGGGTCTGATGGCGGAGCTTGGCATGTGTGAGCGGGCAGGGATTGGCGGCTCGTTCTACAGCGCAGGGATGGCTGCCCGCTTTCCCTTGGCAAAGCTTTTCGGGCAGGAGCCGTGAATGTTAATGAGAATTACGGCCGCAGAAAAGAACGGGAGCAACTGCAGGCTTAAAGGGGCCCCGAGCTTAACCCCTTCCCAGCTGGCATGGGGTCAAAAACATGGCGGCTCCTGGTATAAAGCAGCATTATAACAGCCTGTGCAGAATCCGATATCAGCGGCGCCCGCATGGGTGCGACGTCTCCTCGGATTCCACATGCGGGATTGTTATCCGTAACCTTATCCCAGTGGAAAATCACCCCGTAACTTTATTACAGGGGCGTTTCTAAGTGCCCTGCCCTCCTCCACCAAGTGCCCTGCCGCCCTCCTCCAAGTGCCCTACCCTCCTCCACCGAGTGCCCTACCCTCCTCCGCCGAGTGCCCTACCCTCCTCCGCCGAGTGCCCTGCCCTCCTCCGCCGAGTGCCCTGCCCTCCTCCGCCGAGTGCCCTACCCTCCTCCGCCGAGTGCCCTACCCTCCTCCGCCGAGTGCCCTACCCTCCTCTGCCGAGTGCCCTACCCTCCTCCGCCGAGTGCCCTGCCCTCCTCCGCCGAGTGCCCTGCCCTCCTCCGCCGAGTGCCCTGCCCTCCTCCGCCGAGTGCCCTGCCCTCCTCCGCCGAGTGCCCTGCCCTCCTCCGCCGAGTGCCCTGCCCTCCTCCGCCGAGTGCCCTGCCCTCCTCCGCCGAGTGCCCTGCCCTCCTCCGCCGAGTGCCCTGCCCTCCTCCGCCGAGTGCCCTGCCCTCCTCCGCCGAGTGCCCTGCCCTCCTCCGCCGAGTACCCTGCCCTCCTCCGCCGAGTGCCCCTGCTTTAATAAAAGTAACGCTATGTGCTGAGCCAAGCTGCAGGGTAAAGCATGGGAGAGAAACTTAGCATCAGACGGGGCCTCTTACCAGACAAAATAAACTGTACATAAATTATTACAGATCCGCAGGATATATCACTATGTATCTGTCAGGAGGTAGAGAGGACAGAGCGATGTTCTGCAGATCTCTAGAGAGGTCAGTGGTGTAATAATCTGCAGGATATATCACTATGTATCTGTCAGGAGGTAGAGAGGACAGAGCGATGTTCTGCAGATCTCTAGAGAGGTCAGTGGTGTAATAATCTGCAGGATCTATCACTATGTATCTGTCAGGAGGTAGAGAGGACAGAGCGATGTTCTGCAGATCTCTAGAGAGGTCAGTGGTGTAATAATCTGCAGGATATATCACTATGTATCTGTCAGGAGGTGGAGAGGACAGAGCGATGTTCTGCAGATCTCTAGAGAGGTCAGAGGTGTAATAATCTGCAGGATATATCACTGTGTAGGTTCCTGTGACACTTGTTGAGGATCAGTTCCCTGGGATGTGAGGAAATTCACATTAACCCTTGCAGCTGCGGTCTCTGGGGAGGATGGGGTTAAGTCCGCTGTCACCGTCTTTTCTTTGGCCTCAGGATTGTTGAGGGAATTGATTGCTGTGGGGCTTACAATGGAGGGTGTGTACATGGGGCACAGTGCGGGGCCCGCTCCAGGGTAATACAAAGGACCGTCTTACAGAGCCCGGATCTCCTGACTACAAGCATCTGACCAATGGGAGTCTGGGGGGGGGGGGGGTCTGGCGCTGGTCCAGCCGTCCAGCCAAGGAATGTAGTGAAAAAAGCAGTCAGCTAAAGCAGATCAAATCCATCCAAAAACAGCAACACCACCTACAGCAAAGCCGGGAGTCGAGGAGGACCCATGACAGCAGGAGCAGCCAGGACCAGGTCAGTCATGGGGGCAGCAGACTGGCACTACCAGCTGTGCCCTGCCTGTGCATACCTTATATCGCGGGATCTTCCTGTACTCTGCTTGTGTCCTTATGTGTATCATGCCTTAAAGGCAAAACTGAGCCAACAAGCTGACACTCCAATACCTGCCAGTCATAAAAATTAATGAGTAAATATTCACTTGCCTGTCAGTAAAGCATAAGTACTATTGTGTTTCCAGGATGTAAGCATCTGAGGATACAAGATACCCACATATCTGCTGTGTGTTATATAGATTGGTGACCGGCTGATCTGCACTGGGAGCAAGAGCCGGACTCCAACCTGATCGGCAGAACGGACTGCAGTAATACCATTATCACAATATAACTGCTATAATACTGCCCCTATGTACAGGAAAATAACTACTATAATACTGCTCCTATGTACAAGAATATAACTACTATAATACTGCTCCTATGTACAAGAATATAACTACTATAATACTGCTCCTATGTACAAGAATATAACTACTATAATACTGCCTCCTATGTACAAGAATATAACTACTATAATACTGCCTCCTATGTACAAGAATATAACTACTATAATACTGCCTCCTATGTACAAGAATATAACTACTATAATACTCCTCTATGTACAAGAATATAAGTACTATAATACTGCCTCCTATGTACAAGAATATAACTACTATAATACTGCCTCCTATGTACAGGAATATAACTACTATAATACTGCTCCTATGTACAAGAATATAACTACTATAATACTGCTCCTATGTACAAAATATAACTACTATAATACTGCTCCTATGTACAAGAATATAACTACTATAATACTGCCTCCTACGTACAAGAATATAACTACTATAATACTGCCTCCTATGTACAAGAATATAACTACTATAATACTGCTCCTATGTACAAGAATATAACTACTATAATACTGCCTACTATGTACAAGAATATAACTACTATAATACTGCTCCTATGTACAGGAATATAACTACTATAATACTGCCTCCTATGTACAAGAATATAACTACTATAATACTGCTCCTATGTACAAGAATATAACTACTATAATACTCTCCTATGTACAAGAATATAACTACTATAATACTGCTCCTATGTACAAGAATATAACTACTATAATACTGCTCCTATGTACAAGAATATAACTACTATAATACTGCCTCCTATGTACAAGAATATAACTACTATAATACTGCCTCCTATGTACAAGAATATAACTACTATAATACTGCTCCTATGTACAAGAATATAACTACTATAATACTGTTCCTATGTACAAGAATATAACTACTATAATACTGCTCCTATGTACAGGAATATAACTACTATAATACTGCCTCCTATGTACAAGAATTTAACTACTATAATACTGCTCCTATGTACAAGAATATAACTACTATAATACTGCTCCTATGTACAAGAATATAACTACTATAATACTGCATCCTATGTACAAGAATATAACTACTATAATACTGCTCCTATGTACAAGAATATAACTACTATAATACTGCTCCTATGTACAAGAATATAACTACTATATACTGCTCCTATGTACAAGAATATAACTACTATAATACTGCTCCTATGTACAAGAATATAACTACTATAATACTGCTCCTATGTACAAGAATATAACTACTATAATACTGCTCCTATGTACAAGAATATAACTACTATAATACTGCTCCTATGTACAAGAATATAACTACTATAATACTGCTCCTATGTACAAGAATATAATACTATAATACTGCCTCCTATGTACAAGAATATAACTACTATAATACTGCCTCCTATGTACAAGAATATAACTACTATAATACTGCTCCTATGTACAAGAATATATCTACTATAATACTGCCTCCTATGTACAATAATATAACTATTATAATACTGCCTCATAATGTACAAGAATATAACTACCATAATACTGCTCCTATGTACAAGTATATAACTACTATAATACTGCTCCCTATGTACAGGGATATAACTACTATAATACTGCCTCCTATGTACAAGAATATAACTACCATAATACTGCTCCTATGTACAAGAATATAACTACTATAATACTGCCTCCTATGTACAAGAATATAACTACTATAATACTGCTCCTATGTACAGGGATATAACTACTATAATACTGCCTCCTATGTACAAGAATATAACTACTATAATACTGCCTCCTATGTACAGGGATATAACTACTATAATACTGCCTCCTATGTACAAGAATATAACTACCATAATACTGCTCCTATGTACAAGAATATAACTACTATAATACTGCCTCCTATGTACAAGAATATAAACTACTATAATACTGCTCCTATGTACAGGGATATAACTACTATAATACTGCCTCCTATGTACAAGAATATAACTACTATAATACTGCTCCTATGTACAGGGATATAACTACTATAATACTGCTCCTGTGTACAGGGATATAACTACTATAATACTGCTCCTATGTACAGGATATAACTACTATAATACTGCTCCTGTGTACAGGAATATAACTACTATAATACTGCTCCTGTGTACAGGGATATAACTACTATAATACTGCTCCTATGTACAAGAATATAACTACTATAATACTGCTCCTATGTACAAGAATATAACTACTATAATACTGCTCCTATGTACAGGGATATAACTACTATAATACTGCTCCTATGTACAGGGATATAACTACTATAATACTGCCTCTATGTACAAGGATATAACTACTATAATACTGCTCCTATGTACAAGGATATAACTACTATAATACTGCTCCTATGTACAAGAATATAACTACTATAATACTGCTCCTATGTACAAGAATATAACTACTATAATACTGCTCCTATGTACAGGAATATAACTACTATAATACTGCCTCCTATATACAAGAATATAACTACTATAATACTGCTCCTAGCTGGGAGGACGTGTGTTAGAGGTTCCTTAGTCCCAACAGAAGCACAACTGGGGTATTACTGCCTCTGTGGACAATCAGGACAGGTGGAACTTTTATTAATTAAATCAAAATAAAGTGATAATTAACCAATTAGGCCCCTATAAAGACCTCCCCATTTATTTGCGGACAGAAGGGACAGGTCGTCGTCTCTTGGAGACCAATTTGTTCGATTTGTATTCTAATTTCCCTTTCTGTTCTTACAGTCTCAGCCGTGAGGATCGGCGTGCGGCGTCTGCTGGGGGCGACGATCCCTTGTACCTTTTAAGCTGTCCGTTCCTGACGCAGACAGGGTCTTATGTTTACCTTGTGTAGAGCCGTTTAGGTAGCGTTTTTCTAAACCTACCATTCTCCACCCCCGCCATTTTGGTCCTGGCGTCTCTGCTTCTCTCCGGTTGGCGAGGGGGATCGGGGAACTACCGGACCGGAAGGAACTGGTTTAAACCTAAAGTATCAATCACTATTTAATTCCCTGACATAAAATTGGTGGTTTTCTGTGCTTCTACCTTGAGCTTCCCCTGGAGAGTTTTTTTCTTTTCTCCTTTTTCCTCCATGGAGTAGGGCTCTCTGAGGTCAGAGTGAGGCGGAAGATTCAGCCCCCCCCCCCCCCTTGCTATATAAAGAGGACCTTTCACCTGGATATCCTAAATCTAATTATTATCCTACCTCATAGTGTGACCCCCACTGATGTCTTGGCGGTCGTCGTTGAGGTCCCCGTATCTTTTGGCGCCTCATATGGACTTGTATTTCTCCTGGGCGCGGTTATCTTCTCCCTGGCCACGGGACCACAGTGGACGAACGGGGGGGTTCTCTAGAGAAAAAAAAGTGCCACGACCTCAGTGGGGGCCGCCACTATAAGGTAGGATAATAATTAAGGATATCCAGGTGAAAGGTCCTCTTTAAGAAGCTCCTTCTCCTTCAGCTGTCTCTCCGTTGACTCCTTGTTCTGAGAGTTGCTGATGCCATAGTGCGAACACGCACACTACTGTGATGACTGAGGAACTCTCCTAGCTGGCGCTACCTGATAATCTCCAAACCACCCTCGGCTTCTGCTGCTATCCCGCTATTTTCTTCAATATTTTTTTTTTTATGTTTTCAATGTCTTCTCGGGCACGGAGAAAGTGCCTTTTCGGGATGGAAGGCCTCTTCCAAACGCAGGCACCCTGACGTGTTGGGGCTGTAGCGCCTTGCTGCCTGACCACTATATTTATAGCAAATGTCAGAGTTGTCGCCCCCCCTCCAGATAACGAGCCCCATTCTCTGGACATGATAACCTGGGTGAAGGAGTTTGTGGGCAAGTCCATAACTGACGCATTAGCTCAGAAAAGGCCTAGACACTAGACATAGTTCTCCTAGGAGATCTTCGGTTTTTTTTTTTTTTGGAGAAGACGTGATTGTTGATGAAGCCCATTCTCAGCTTCAGATAGTGAGGAAGATGAGGGACACTACCACCCAGATATTCCCGGTGGAAAAAGTTCAGCGACTATTGAGATCCATCAGGTCAGGGGAAACGTCTACATCCACCTCTAGGAGGCCTAGGGCCTTCAAAGTGGAAGAGTCGCTCAGAAATTTGATGACAACTGAATAGACGCATCCAGAAAAGGGACCGGTAATATCTAAAAGGTTTAAAACATTATATCCCCTAGTCCAAAGTCAACTGGACCAATAGGGTCCTCCTCCCAAGGTGGATTTAGCCATATCCAAGCTATCAAGACGCACGGTGGTTCCCTTGGAAGATGGTTCTAATCTCCAGGATCCACTGGATAGAAGAGTTGAATGCACTTTAAGAAGAAGCTAATATGCCGCATCCGCCTCAGTTGCAGTTGCGTCCTCGGAGGTTGCAAATTTTCTCAGGAAGAAGCTCCTGGAAATTCCAACAGATGTAAACTCTGGCGTGGCTAGAACTGATATCAGTTCTCAGTTTAGGTCTGCTCTTTTGGGAGCAGATTTCTTGAGTGAGGCAGCTTCTCAACAGCTTAAGTTGGCTTCAAAGTCGATGGCATCTTTCTGTGGCCAGTACAATCTCTGTGGTCCTCTCTAACAAACCAGGGAGACTATTTTGGTCTGAGCTAGATAGGATTATGGAGGGACTCTCTGATAAAAAAAGGAATGTGTCTCCCTCACAATCCCTCAAGGGGGAGAGGTAGGCAATTTAGGGGATCCAGATCCCAATCCTACCATAGATCCCGCAGAGGAATCCTCGCACCCAGGACCCTAGGGAGAAGTCGAGCCTTTGACGCCATCTCTACTCCTCTGGTAGGTCTTATTGTAGACCACTCTTATTACCCCCCGACTTGCTCACACCTGTAGGTGGACGTCTCCAGCCATTTCCTAAAACTTTGGGAACACTGTAATTTCGGGACCAGTGGGTCCTTCAAGTTATAAGAGAGGGGTACAGAATAAGCTTTTTAGCTCCTTCTCCTTCAAGGTTCGTGAGGACCTCACTCCTCTCTTCTGTAAAACAGGCGTGCTTAGAACAATACATTCTTCTTTACCTACAAAAGGAAGCGCTGGAGGAGTGCCCTCTGCAGAGAAAGGATCCGGAGTGTATTCCCCCGTGTTCCTTGTACCCAAGCCGGACAAGAACTGGCGAATGATAATAGATCTCCGTTACCTGAACGTTTTATAACCAAAAGTGGTTCAGAATGGAGACCATTCGCTTGGTCATACAGGTTCTGCAACCAGGGGGATCTCATGGTCCCCATAGACTTCAAGGATGCATATCTTCATGTACCCGTTCATCCGGATAACAGAAGATACCTACGGATTGCTGTCTCTCTCAGGGGCACTGTCAGACATTTTCAGTTTGCTGTCTGGCCTTTGGAATCTCTTCCGCCCCCCACACCTTCACAAAAGGTTGTGGTCACTATAGTGGCAGCCTTAAGGCTAGGAGGTTTAGAAATTATTCCTCATCTAGACGACTGGCTACTAGAAGCCGCGTCTCTAGAAATGTTGCAGTACCATCTTCATCTGGCTCTTACTTTTCTCGGCATTTAGGCGGAATAATAAATTGGAAGAAATCTGATGATCGTACCAGCAACATCAAGAAGATTCTTGGGGTTCATAATTGACTCCTCTCGGGTGACTCTCTCCCTCACTCCGGAGAGAGACGCAGAAAGTAATCAGAGCTCTGGGTTCCTAATGGGTCCCCCGTGTGGTTTCCATCCAGAACCTTGATGAAGATGTTGGGCCCACATGTCAGCAACCTGCAGAGGCAGTCCCTTGGGCCCTAGCACACTTGCGCCCTCTTCAGTCAGAAGTGTTGGGCTGTGGAACCGCAACCCCTACTGGGTTAGACAAGAAATGCTTCCTGTCTCTTCAGGTACGCCGCTCCCTCAGGTGGTGGAAGCAGCTGAAAGATGGGAGGTCCTTGATTCCACCCCAGTGCATCATGTTGACCACAGATGCGTCCCCCCTTCTAGGTGGGGGGGCCCTTCTGGAAGAAGTTCAGTTACAGGGTATTGGACTCCCCAAGAGAGCCAAATGTCGTCAAACGTAAGAGAATTAAGAGTGGTCCGGTTGGCGCTCCTGCACTTCGCGCCTCAAGTCCAGGTTAAGGCAGTCGAGTTCGGCTCGGACAATATGACGGACAGTATTCTACATAAACAGACAGGGAGGAAGAGATCTCAACCTCTCCTCCAGAAAGTGGGATAATCCTGTCTTGGGCAGAGACAGAAACTTACCCACCTAGCCGCAGTTCACATCAGAGGAAACTCTCAATGTGGTGGCGGATCATCTAAGTCAAAATCTTCCAGTGCCAGACGAGTGATCCCTAAGCCAAGAAGTCTTCAATCAGATTACGCAATGGTGGGGAATGCCAGAGATCCATCTTATGGCGACAAGGTTCAACGCCAAGGTGGACAGATTCTGCTCCCTATACGGGGAGGACAATTCTTGGGCGGTAGGTGCTCTGTCCATTCCGTGTAGGTTCAGGCTGGCCTATGTATTCCCTCTACTTTCCATGATACCAACAGTATTGATGAAACTCGGGCAAGACCAGACCTCAGTGATTGCCATAATACCCTTCTGGCCGAAGAGGTCTTGGTTCACCCAGCTCAGGCACATGAGCCAGGGGCAATATGGAAGCTTCCCCCTGAGGCAGGACCTAGTACATCTGGCAGGGTCCTGCCTTGACTTGAAGAGTCTCAACCTGATAGCCTGGAGGTTGATCGCCCCCTTCTAGAGTCTAGAGTGTTTTCTGCGAGGGTCCTGAGGACTTTATCTCATTCCAGATCCGTAGCTACCAACAAAGCCTATTCCAGAATCAGAAGGATTTTGGTGCAGTGGTGTGCCCTAAATGAAGTATCCTCATTGGATTCCCCTCTTTCTTCCGTTCTTTAGTTCCTACAGGATGGATTAGACAAGGTCTCAAACCTTCAACCTTAAGGGTACATACCTCAGCGTTGTCTGCAGTTTTGGGCAAGCCCTTTTCTCAGGACCCTCTAATCAAAAGGTTCCTTAAAGGAGCCGAAAGACTGCAACCTAGGATCCTGAGCCCTATACCTCAGTGGGATCTGTCAGTCGTGCTCAGGGGGTTATGCTCTCCCCCCTTTGAGCCCAGAGAGTGGATTTAAAATTATCTTGGAAAACCTGTTTTTTGCTTGCCATTCCTTCAGCAAAGAGAATCTGAGAATTGCAAGCCTTGGCTGCTGTGGAGCCATATACTCTATTCTTACCAGAGTCCTCCTGCGATTTTTTTCCCTACCTTTTTGTGCCTTCTTTCTGCAATTTAAACCAGGTCATTTCTTTACCAGTTTTTTATCTGTCTCCAGTGTCGGAAGAAGAGCAGGTCCTACAGACCCTAGATGTTGCCAGAAGTATAACAATATACCTAGAAAGAACTAAAGACTTCCGAAGATCCGAGAATTTTTTTCATTCTTTTTGCCGGAAGGAACAAAGGTCTTAAAACTTCTAAACCGACATTAAGCTGTTGGATCAAAGAAGCCATCAGAAAAGCTTTTGTCGCTCAGGGATTGACTCCCCCGGCTTTTATCCACGCTCATTCTACCCGAGCGGTAGCTGCCTCTGCGGCTGAGAGGAGCCTACTCCCGTTGGAGCACATTTGTGCTGCTGCCTCAGGGAGTTCCCACTCTACATTTGTAAGCCATTATAGGCTTGACTTAAGGAGTTCAGAACACACCGACTTTGGCAGGTCTGTCTTGAATTCAGTTCAGCTGGAAGACCCTCCCTCATAGGTTCTCTTTTTGCTAAGTCCCCAGTTGTGCTGCTGTTGGAAAGTAAGGGAATCGTTAATTTCTAACGATAATTTGTTGTCCCTTAGTCCTAACAGCAACACACGTATATAATTTTTTTGTGCGTTTATTACTTAACGTTTCGCATTGTGTGTGTGTGTGTGTTTGGGGAGGTCTTTATAGGGGCCTAATTGGTTAATTATCACTTTATTTTGACTTAATTAATAAAAGTTACACCTGTCCTGATTTGTCCACAGAGGCAGGACTAAGGGAAAACAAATTAACGATTCTCCTGATGTCTGGAGAAAGCCCAGGGAGGGGCCACCTGGGTGGGGAAGCTCCCCAAGCAAGGCCTTTACTGGGAGGAAACTCCCAAACACTTCCAAATGTGGATGTAAATCCCAAAGTCATAGTTGGAAGAAATGCTCAGAATGGAAGTTTTTCAAAATTAGGAAATGGAAGAGAGAAAAGCAATGAAGGAAGGAACAGCAACAAATGCTTCTAAGAAAGATGAGGTGAGTTGGTCTGCCATGCAAGGTCTACAGAATCCTGGAGAACCAAGTGGCTCTGAAAAAGAATCGTTTCATGGAAGTTTCAAAAGTACAAGGAAAATCCAGCAAGGTGCCCATCATGGAGGACAGAGCTCGTCCCATGCAGCAGGTGTGCAGCTCACCCCTCCAGCTCACAGACAGCGGAGAACCTCCCTTGAGAGACTGATCTTACAGGAGAACCAGCAGCAGCATGATCTGGTGACCAACATGGCGTGCTCAGGCCGCACAAGATCTCAGGCTGGTGGTGGGAGCATGAAACATGCTGAGAAGCCTGTGGAGATGGCCCAGAGGAAACCTGCAGCAAAGTCTCCAGGACTATCACAGGTGCAGACTCTTGAGCCAGTGATGAGACCATCAAGCCAGGAATGGGGAAGCTGAAGGACACTGAGTTTAAACAGCCTCAGACTTTGCCCAAACCAAGACGGCGCATGCACCTGAGCTGCAGCTGGCGGAGGAGATCCCAGGGCTGGTAAGGAGAATGGGGGAGCTGAACCATCATAAGGAAATGCTGCAGATGCAGATACTGTCTGTATAAGCTAAAGACTGCAAATCCTGAGAGTAACACCTTATATGATGGCAGGCTGCACTCACGGAGCGTAGAGCTGGCTGGGGTGGTGAGGGAGATGGACTGTGTCCTGGAGAAAATGGGGCCCCTGGCAGAGTCCTATAAGAACCAGGAACGGTTTGCCACATATAGGCAGAGCACTGAACTGGAGGCCAGATCCTCTAATAATACCCCAGATGAGCCCCGGCAGAGGACACTGCTTGTCCTGCAGGCTCCAAACTTCTCCTTCCAAGAGGGTGATACACGCAGAGGGAAGCAAGCACAACACAGTCCCAGTAGGCACCATGCAACAGAGACCTACACCACAAGTCCTAGCAGGCACAATGTAGCCTGTACCACAAGTCCTAGCAGGCACTGTGCAACAGCAGCCTCAGAGTTCTGCAGCTGTGTCACGGTAGGTAGGTAAGCGGGGAAATTCCCAAACACGGAAAAACAAACGACTAGGCCCAAAAGCTAGGGAGAAAAGGGTCACCTCCTAGCGATCCCTAAAAGCTTTCCCTAAACTGCTGTGCCCATGTGCATACCCTTAGGGTGGATATGCACATGCCCTCGTGCCTAGAACCTAAGCAGCAGGGAAAAGGGAAGAGGCAACCTGCTTCTTCAAACCAGGAGGAAGCAAGCGTCTCCCTAGAGGCCTAGAAAAACACACAAAGGGAAATGAAGAAGAGGACTTATCTTGAGCAGAGCTGGAGCAGACGATCCACCACAAATCACGAGCTCCCAGGAACGAACTATAACCCGCACAGGCCACTGGGGGGAAGGAGGGATAAATGGCCTCACTAACAATAAAACCCAGTACACCTGAGGGAAGGTGGATCCAGCTCAAACCCAAATCAAAACAAACAGAGAAGTCAGACATGTGCAGCCAGTCTGACAGATCTCTGCACATTCACAGGGCAAGGCGTGACAAGCTGTCCCTGAGCAGCACTAAGAAGCCCAGGAACCAACAGAGGCACCAGAAGTCCCAGCAGGCATGCACAGCATCAGGACAGTGGACATTCCTCCAGGTGTCAGGGTGATGTGCTAGCAGAGCTCTATTCCTGAGGAACAGACTGGGACTGATGGCGAACATGAACCTGCTGGGTCAGAGGCAGGAGGGGACATACAGTCTGTGTGGGACCTATCTGATGGTGATATATAGGTGGACGGGGTGGGAGAAGCTATGCAGAGTAATGTGCAGGATTTCCCCCCTTTACCTACAACCACACAAGGTAGTACAGACCCCTCTAGAGCAGACGCTCCCCCTGTAGATCAGGCCCGTTAGATCCGTCAGGACCCCATCAGAAACGCCTGGAGCCGCGGCGCTCCATCATTCACCTCCAGTGCAAGCTATACAGGCCAGGCCTTTAAAAGAAGAAACGTGGTGAGGTTCAAACACTGAGGTGGCAAAGAAGACCTCCCGATAGGTTTGTGGTGAGGGAACTTCTGTGTCACCAGATGGGGTTCGTGCCAGCTGACATCTGGCAGTGATAAACTTACCAGATATACAGGGCTGTGGTATCCGCTTTAAGCTCATGTCTAATCTGGATAGGTTCTGGGCTAGTTTCCCGAGGTTTAGGGACACAGAAGGTTGGAGTAAATTCATTTTTATTCCAATCTCCAAACCAGACACAGTCGCAGTCATATTCTGGAATGAGGACGTCCCTCCCCAGGATATTGTTGTGTGGCTCCGGAGACACTGCGACCTTATGTCTGACCTGACTAAGAACAGGGATGATGATGGCATATGGACAGGAGGGTGGAAGGTGCTGGTAAAACTGCGCCAGCAGAACAATATAACATGGCATCTACGCAACTCTTTCTACATTGGGAGAGTGAAAGGCGTCCGATTCTACCCAGGTAGTGCCTGCACTGTGGTGAAGTGCAATCTGTGTGGTGAGGTCGACCATACAAGTGCAAGCTGTCAGACCATCAGATGTAATCTGTGTGGAAATATGGACCACCCTCACAGAGATTGCCCAGATGCATGGCACAACATCTGTAAAGAGCTCCCTGATGAGGAACTGGTGGAAGAGGCAGAGGCTGTAGAGGAGAAGGCCTTAATGTCAAGGACAATACTGACCAGGCAAGAAATCCAGCAGAGGTCAGATAGTGTAGAGCCAGAACATCAGGGCTCGGAGAGTGTGCATGGAGACTGTCCCTCAGGTCCAACAACAGTCAGATGGAGCCTCATTTGTATCACCATCTGTACCTGAGGAGAGCAAGAGCAAGCAGGGCAAACGGAGGAAAAAAGACATGTCCTCCTCTAAGCCCGAGGCAGGTTACAACGTGGGCCAGAGGACCAAGAAAAAAAAAAAACTGGTGCAGATGTAATGGTGATATCTAATAGGTGCGAGGTTCTGACAGAATCAGATGGTGATTTACGAGAGAGAGTTACAAAGATTAGATGCTGAATGTAAATGCGACACAGGAGACCCCCCAACAAAAAGGAGACCCGTTGCTGTAGAAGATCAGCTAGAGTCAGACATGGAAACAAGTGGCAGACAGAACAACTCAGACTGAACAATGATGATGGGGACTTCACTGCTTTTACTTTATCTGATGGCCACGTTTTCTTTAAAAATAGCTTCAATTAATGGGAACAGCATAAAAGTAAGGAGTACGAGACACTCTGTGTATGACAATCTCAGGTATCTGGATTTTGTCATCTTCTTGCAGGAGACCCGTCTGACCACATTAAGGCTTTTAGGTGAGGCAGAAAGAGATTGGAGGTCTGGTCCTTCTTTCTGGTCACTGGCTGTGGAGCCTTATGCCGGGGTGGCTATCATGTTTACCACCAATAATGAGACAGTACATCGGTTAACAGAGGTGGCTATGGGAAGACGTCTGGTTCTAGAAGTCACTATTCATGGTAGGAGGCTCCGGCTCATTGATATCTATGGCCCACAGTCAGTGGCGGAAAGGATCCAGTTGTTCAGTGAGGTGAAGCAGTATCTCTTTACCATCAGTTCATGTGCAATGGATGGAGAATTCAATGTCGCTAGAACATCGGGTGACAGATCCTCTGGCCAAGCAGTGACCAGGGACTCCAAGGTCTTGAATAACATGATCTCTCAGGCAGGACTCACTGATGTCTTCACACAGGGAGGTATGAAGCCAAACTTCACCTACTCTTGTGCCGACAGAAGAAGTAGGATAGATTTGGCTTTTGATAGTCCGGCAGAGACTGTCAGTGGGATGAAGGAGCGAGTAGTCCCTTATTCAGTTCATCTGGCCTTGTTTTTCTGCTTGGGATCAATGAAGCGCCCTGATATTGGTAGGAGGTTATGGAGACTTATCTCCAGTCTTCTGGAGGATCCTTATGTCCTCTCTCTTTTTCACCATCAACTACAGAGGGTAGGCTTTTACGACAAGATGGCTGACTGGTGGGAGGACGTCAAGGAGGAGAACAGATCCCTCTTGAGGAGACTGTCATTTAAGAAAGGGAGGAGTAAGTACAGCCAGTACCTCAAGCTGCGGAAAGAATTGGAGTCACTATTCGGCAGGTGAGGATGACAAACCAAAAATCAACCGATTGAAATCTGAGATAGGTCAGTATCAGTACAGCAGGTACACCTCCCTGGTTCTGGAACGGGATTATGGGATCTTAGGGTCGCCTGATCCCTTTGAGAGCTGTGGGAGCGTTTGGCAGAAAAAAGTGGTCACAGGTCTCACTGACTCCCAGGGTGTTTTGCAGGAATCTCGGGAGGGTATCCTGGGGGTGGTGAGATCTTACTATGCTGACTTGTTTCAGAGGAAGGTTTTGGATAAAGAGAAGATGACACAATTCTTGGAGGCAACTCCAGGTCCTGATACTAATGATTTGGACTTTTCTCCTTTAACAGCAGAATTGACGGTGGAGGAGGTTAAAGTGGCCATTGATAAATTATATCTGAAGAAGGCACCAGGTCCCGATGGTATTACCGCAGAATTCTATAAGAAATTTAAATACCACTTGGCTCCAATTCTCATGGATGTGTACACTTGTTTAGAAAATCACCTGATGCCTCCGTCCATGAGGGTGTCCTCGTTAATTCTGGTGTCTAAAGGTAAGGAGCCTAGTGATATCAAGAACTGGAGGCCGATTGTCGACAGGAAGATTTTGGCAAAAATCCTGTTCTCTAGGTTAGTCTGTTTGTCCCGGGCACTGTTGGCAGGCTGTCAGTTCGGCACAGTAAAATGGTGGAGCATCTCTGGAGCAGTCATCTCGATAAGGGAGATGTTTGAGAGATGCAAAGCTCTGAGGTGTGGGAGATATGTTATAGGTCTTGACCAGGCTAAAGCCTTTGACAGAGTAGACCATGAGGATCTATGGGCCACTTTGTCAAAGTACGGTATTCCGGGACAATTTATTGATTGGCTAAAAACCTTGTATAGAGAGGCAGAGAGCTTTCCTCTGGTCAATGGTTGGCAGGGTTGACACGTTCAGGGGTGAGACAGGGTTGCCCGTTGAGTCCACTGTTGTATGTGTTTGCCTTAGACCCGTTCCTGAAGTCACTGCAGGAGTGTGATTTTCGGGGGGGGGGGGGGGCGGTCCCCCCATTGCTCTGAGTGTTGTTGCCTACGCGGATGATGTGACTGTGGTGATATCTGAGCCTCGTGAGGTGCAGATGTTGTCTGCAGCCATCAGAAGCTACTCGGAGGCCTCAGGGTCTCTGGTCAATCTTGAGAAGAGTCAAGCTTTCTGCACACTGAATTCTGATCCTGGCTTTGATCTGCACAAGTCTCCACCTATATTAAAATCCTTGGGGTTTAATTCGGGAGGGATGATAATGCCAGGATAAATTGAGAGGAGAAGTTGGAAGCTGGAAATGCAAAGGTTCAGCGATGGAAGAACTGGAGGCTGACCTATAGAGAAAGAGTTACTATGTTGAAGACTTTCCTGGTCCCTGTCTTATTATATGTCTCTGTCGTCTTTCCTTTGCCAGAATCTTTCTCGGCTAGGCTCTTTAGCCCGTTCTTCCAGTTTCTTTGGGGGAACAGGTTAAACACAGTTAAAAGAGGGATCACCTACCTACAAAAGAGAGAGGGTGGGCTGATTTCGAGAATTCCAAGGGTGTTCTTTGACTCCTTGTTCCTAAAAGTTAATTTTGGCTGCCTGAACAGCTCCCTGTGGGTGAACAGCGTCAGGGACTGGATATTGCCTTTCGCAGAATCTTGGGTGCGAGGCGGCAGTCTCAAGAGGGGTCGATTGATTTGTGACTACCTCCCCCAGTACCTCATCATTACAGTCATCAAGGACTATCACTTGAATACCTGAACCTGAGTGTCCATCAGTAACGAACCATTCCAGCACACAAAATCAGTGAACCTCATTATGTCAGAGCTGAGGTGGATCAAATCCCTGGAAATAAGGAAAATTAGGAACAACATGACATTGTGGAGGAATGTGTATATGGATTAACGTTACTTTTAATGCATTTGGAATATGCTTGATTTAATTTATTTTCTCTCCCTCTCCTATTAAAAGAAATGGAGGTGTATGATTTTCTGCTTAATGACTATTGTTTTTAAACGCTTGTTCTATTTGTTTTTACTAAAACAATTGCCTCCTATGTACAAGAATATAACTACTATAATACTGCTCCTATGTACAAGAATATAACTACTATAATACTGCTCCTATGTACAAGAATATAACTACTATAATACTGCTCCTATGTACAAGAATATAACTACTATAATACTGCTCCTATGTACAAGAATATAACTACTATAATACTGCTCCTATGTACAAGACTATAACTACTATAATACTGCTCCTATGTACAAGAATATAACTACTATAATACTGCCCCCTATGTACAAGAATATAACTACTATAATACTGCTCCTATGTACAAGAATATAACTACTATAATACTGCCTCCTATGTACAGGAATATAACTACTATAATACTGCTCCTATGTACAAGAGTATAACTAATAATACTGCTCCTATGTACAAGAATATAACTACTATAATACTGCTCCTATGTACAGGAATATAACTACTATAATACTGCCTCCTATGTACAGGAATATAACTACTATAATACTGCTCCTATGTACAAGAATATAACTGCTATAATACTGCTCCTATATACAAGAATATAACTACTATAATACTGCTCCTATGTACAAGAATATAACTACTATAATACTGCTCCTATGTACAGGAATATAACTACTATAATACTGCCTCCTATGTACAAGAATATAACTACTATAATACTGCTCCTATGTACAAGAATATAACTACTATAATACTGCCCCTATGTACAAGAATATAACTACTATAATACTGCCCCTATATACAAGAATATAACTACTATAATACTGCCCCTATATACAAGAATATAACTACTATAATACTGCCCCTATATACAAGAATATAACTACTATAATACTGCCCCTATATACAAGAATATAACTACTATAATACTGCCCCCTATGTACAAGAATATAAACTATAATACTGCTCCTATGTATAAGAATATAACTACTATAATACTGCTCTTATGTACAAAAATATAACTACTATAATACTGCTCCTATGTACAAGAATATAACTACTATAATACTGCCCCCTATGTACAAGAATATTACTACTATAATACTGCTCTTATGTACAAGAATATAACTACTATAATACTGCTACTATGTACAAGAATATAACTACTATAATACTGCTCATATGTATAAGAATATAACTACTATAATACTGCTCCTATGTACAGGGATATAACTACTATAATACTGCTCCTATGTACAAGAATATAACTACTATACCACTACCCTGCTGACTGATTGTCAGGTTGTTGTACCTTTAATAGTGTTACTGTATAGCGGAGGTACAGTTCCTTGCAAAAGTATTCACCCCCCTTGACTTTTTTCGTATTTTGGTGCCTCACCCCCTGGAATTAACATGGATTGTTTGTTTGAGGATTTGCATCATGTCATTTACAGAAGATGCCGACAACTCTGAAGATGTTTGACTTTTTCAGTTATTTTGTCCTATTTGTTGTCGGCATCTTCTGTAAATGACATGATGCAAATCCTCAAACAAACAATCCATGTTAATTCCAGGGGGTGAGGCACCAAAATATGAAAAAAGTCAAGGGGGGTGAATACTTTAGCAAGGCACTGTATGTGGGTGGCTGGGGGTGCGGCTCCTCTCATATGGAGAGGTCTCGCTCCAGTACATTATACATGTGATCTGGTGTCTGTCACGAGGTCACATGATCTGATGTCTTGTTTTCCATCACGCTCTATGGCAGGATTGTATTCATTCTGATCTTCATGTTCCATGAATATAATTCCAGAACAATGGTGATCACTGACACACGGAGCAGCGTAGGGTTATCTGGCACTGCAGGTCTGCGGAGATGCTGGTTACATCAGTAGGGTTGTCAGTTGTCAGCCAGGCCGTGTTCGGAGCGCCCCCTTGATTCCTGGAATCGCAGGCACAGAACATCTGGAGTTGATATTTGGTGCTGGGATGATGTTTGTGCAGTTGACTTGTTGCCAGGGACGCCCGCTCTCGTCCTCTCGCTGACACTCTCTCCTCACTTCCTCTGCTGTGGATCTGTCTTGCAGGGCGGATGTGTGGTCGGGGCCTGCAGGTCGTATCGCAGGTTGCAGAAGCGGCTCCATCCCTGAAGTGGACTGACCGGGGGGCAGGATGCTGACCATCAAACTGCCCCAGCTGCTCAGCGTCCATCAGATGCCCCGGGTGAGTCCACCTCGAGTGTTAGTATACTCCAGTCACAGCCAAAGCTGCATTCACATTTTATCACTGGTGTTCATCAGCACTCGTGGTAGCGGAGCCCCGTGAAGCACTGCACTGACATGTACAGGGGTTGACTTCACCATCATGCTGCCCCATGGGGCCCCCAGACATCACTTTGCTTAGGGCCACGTAGATGTAAAATCCACCCCTGCTGATGCACCCTTCATCACCGTTTTAATGCACCACAGCAGAACATGCCTCGTGTCATACTGCAGTCACATCCAAAGCTGCAGCGTCACAGGTCCTCACTTCTCACTAGCTCCCCCCGCACTTTGGGATATGAGGGAGTGAAAGAAGCAGCCTGCAGAACACTGATTGCAGCTCTGGATGAAACTGGAGTATAGAACATAAGACTCATTAAAGATGGGGCAGCATTATGTGTGACTGGAGTACAAAATAGAAGGGAAAATCTCTGAGCTAGTAGAATACACACTCCATGTGGTGCAATAATCTGCAGTATATATCACTATGTATCTGTCAGGAGGTAGAGGGAACAGAGCGATGTTCTGCAGATCTCTAGAGAGGTCAATGGTGTAATAATCTGCAGGAAATGTCACTGTGTATTAAATTATAACCTGTGAATCATTTCCTGGATGTCAGGTGTTCTGGGAAGATGGGATCATGTCGGGGTACAGACACCCCAAAAGTTCTGCCCTGGACTGTCTGCTCAGCTCTTTTCAGATGACCAATGAAACTGTTAATATCTGGACCCATTTTCTACCAACATGGTGAGCAGAGCCGTGTATCTAATCCTATCCTGTGTGATACTGACTGCTGAGCTGTGTATCTAATCCTATCCTATGTGATACTGACTGCTGAGCTGTGAATCTAATCCTATCCTGTGTGATACAGTCTGCTGAGCTGTGTATCTAATCCTATCCTGTGATACTGACTGCTGAGCTGTGTATCTAATCCTATCCTGTGTGATACTGCCTGCTGAGCCGTGTATCTAATCCTATCCTGTGTGATACTGTCTGCTGAGCTGTGTATCTAATCCTATCCTGTGTGATACTGACTGCTGAGCGGTGTATCTAATCCTATCCTGTGTGATACTGTCTGCTGAGCGGTGTATCTAATCCTATCCTGTGTGATACTGACTGCTGAGCTGTGTATCTAATCCTATCCTGTGTGATACTGTCTGCTGAGCTGTGTATCTAATCCTGTCCTGTGTGATACTGTCTGCTGAGCTGAGTATCTAATCCTGTCCTGTGTGATACAGTCTGCTGAGCTGTGTATCTAATGTTATCCTGTGTGATACAGTCTGCTGAGCTGTGTATCTAATCCTGTCTTGTGTGATACTGACTGCTGAGCTGTGTATCTAATCCTATCCTGTGTGATACTGTCTGCTGAGCTGTGTATCTAATCCTATCCTGTGTGATACTGTCTGCTGAGCTGTGTATCTAATCCTGTGTGATACTGACTGCTGAGCTGTGTATCTAATCCTGTCCTGTGTGATACTGACTGCTGAGCTGTGTATCTAATCCTATCCTGTGTGATACCGTCTGCTGAGCTGTGTATCTAATCCTATCCTGTGTGATACTGACTGCTGAGCTGTGTATCTAATCCTGTTCTGTGTGATACTGTCTGCTGAGCTGTGTATCTAATCCTATCCTGTGTGATACTGACTGCTGAGCTGTGTATCTAATCCTGTCCTGTGTGATACTGACTGCTGAGCTGTGTATCTAATCCTGTCCTGTGTGGTACTGTCTGCTGAGCTGTGTATCTAATCCTGTCCTGTGTGATACTGACTGCTGAGCTGTGTATCTAATCCTGTCCTGTGTGATACTGACTGCTGAGCTGTGTATCTAATCCTGTCCTGTGTGATACTGACTGCTGAGCTGTGTATCTAATCCTATCCTGTGTGATACTGTCTGCTGAGCTGTGTATCTAACCCTATCCTGTGTGATACTGTCTGCTGAGCTGTGTATCTAATCCTGTCCTGTGTGATACTGTCTGCTGAGCTGTGTATCTAATCCTGTCCTGTGTGATACTGTCTGCTGAGCTGTGTATCTAATCCTATCCTGTGTGATACCGTCTGCTGAGCTGTGTATCTAACCCTATCCTGTGTGATACTGACTGCTGAGCTGTGTATCTAATCCTATCCTGTGTGATACTGTCTGCTGAGCTGTGTATCTAACCCTATCCTGTGTGATACTGACTGCTGAGCTGTGTATCTAATCCCATCCTGTGTGATACTGTCTGCTGAGCTGTGTATCTAATCCTATCCTGTGTGATACCGTCTGCTGAACTGTGTATCTAATCCTATCCTGTGTGATACCGTCTGCTGAACTGTGTATCTATCGTGATATATCAGTGTTTTGAGTCCTGTATGAAGCCTCCTGCGCCCTCTGGTGGAGGAGGTGTACACTGCAGGCTGTGGCCAGTCTACATCCTTGTCTTTTCTCTTTGCAGGTATTTCCTCTGGAGATTCCTGCTGCTGTCTTACACTTTGGATTTTTGGGGGGAGTCTTATAACTGGCCCCTCTTAGTTTACATGATGCTCATTTGTCTGTACCCCTTTACCTCCAGTTTTGCCCACACCTTCAGCAGCATGTCTGCCCATGCCCGTCACATCTGCTACTTTCTGGACTATGGAGCCCTGAGTCTCTACAGTCTGGGTATGTACTGTAGTGCGCCCCTGTATCCTGCGCTGCGCCCCTGTATCCTGGGCTGCGCCTCTGTATCCTGCGCTGCGCCTCTGTATCCTGCGCTGCGCCCCTGTATCCTGGGCTGCGCCTCTGTATCCTGGGCTGCGCCTCTGTATCCTGCGCTGCGCCTCTGTATCCTGGGCTGCGCCTCTGTATCCTGGGCTGCGCCTCTGTATCCTGGGCTGCGCCTCTGAATCCTGGGCTGCGCCTCTGTATCCTGGGCTGCGCCTCTGTATCCTGGGCTGCGCCTCTGAATCCTGGGCTGCGCCTCTGAATCCTGGGCTGCGCCTCTGAATCTGGGCTGCGCCTGAATCCTGGGCTGCGCTCTGATCCTGGGCTGCGCCTCTGTATCCTGGGCTGCGCCTGTCCTGGGCTGCCTCTGTATCCTGG